>NC_056726.1:582887265-583022265 GCF_019279795.1 Protopterus annectens | reverse complement strand
AATATTCGGCACTTTACAGCCAGATAGCTTATGGCAGCTCACCCCTGATACCCCCACATATTTAACAGTTAAGGTAATTTATGGTACCCACCAGACTCAATAATGCAGGCCCATATACCACTGTTACATACACTGGCCTCTGGAGTGCATAAGAGCATGCACGTATTGTGTTGGTAACGCTCACACATATATGGCCCCAGCCCCACCATATGTGTGGGGGATACAACAGACGCAGACTGATGGCAACAATGGCAGTGTGATATACTCACAGCCCACTATGGAACACCCTCCCACAGAATGTCATATGTGCAAAGCTTGATATGTAGGTCATGTACTGATAGCACTCCACACATACACTGCCAGTGGGATATCAGACACAGGACCTGTGTGGTGGACAGACAACACATGTTAGGCACACCTTTGGCCACTAAGAGGACAGGGCCACAGTTGAGGGCTATGCAGACAGACTGCATTCCAAGGTAAAGTAGTACATACACACACACCCTGTAACACCAGTACTATGCAAAGCATAACACAGCTCTACCCACACTCTGTCTGTAGTTCCTGAACCTCTTACGCATATGTAGCTGCCCTGAGTGTGCCAGTTCTCCTGTAGAAGTAATTGCTACCTGCTGTCTGTAACACTGATGGTCACACACACACACACATAGGACTGTGCAAACATCCACAGAATGTCCAGGTTATGTCATCAAATATAAACCCTACTGTACATAACATGTGGGGGCGGTTTCATATCTCACTGGCATGTTAACAGATATGATGACACTAATTATGGTGTATAGAAAATATGCACCACATCATGCACAACATATGTACAAAGGTTGGCAGAGTTGTGGCTGGCAGCACATACACAGGGCCACTAATGACATGTTGCTGTGATACCCTCATACATTTACTGTTGTAACAGGGTTTGTGGTAATATATGTCCTATGAGGGATAAGATGCCAGTAACTATCATGGCTTTCGCCATCTACAGACTGCAATCTTCACACTACCATCTGCAGTCCACAGATAGATTCTCCATAGGTAATACATGGAACCAACGGCACAACACACTACCCTGTCTGCAGATGACCGTGCAGCTGGGGATTCCACATAAACACGGAACTGACATGGCAGGTATGGAGACAAGTAGGAAAGACATATCCACACACACACACTGTTAAACCAAGAGTTCATCACATGCAGTATAGCAGCACTTACAGTCTGTAGGCGGGTCAGGCACATCCCCCTCTTGTGTGTTGCCCTGTTTCTACAGTGTATGTTATTGAAGGTAAATCCCCAATCCATCGCAGATGCTGGTTGCCAACCAATGGATCTAGTTCCTGCTCACAGTGAATGACAAGAGCCAACACCAACATGATGCTCCTAGATATCGGAGTGTGGTTCCATGCAATTGGCTATGGGACTGTTACCACTGCTGTTCCACATGAAATCAGCTAGGGGGCTGCGATTCATGCAGAGATCATCAGCTGATCATGAGCATCACTTAAAATACACATCTGCTGCCTAAGCAAAGCTGGTGTAGGCCTCCACATCCACTAGAGAGGGAGTGGGAGAGGCAGACAGAGGCAAAGACATGTCAGGGAGGGGTGGTGGAGTAAAACTGCAGCTTGTTTGTGTCACACACCTACCAGCACAGGGTATCAAACCCCTGATAACTATGTACTTCGTTCACAGTTCAGTGCAGTTATTGGATGCGCCACATGGGTTACCTGTTGTGGAGCCCTCAGAACATATCTGTGATGGTGCGTGACATCTGCAACAGGGATATGGTAGCTATATGGCAGGTGATGTACATGTGCCTGTCAGCATGACCAGGTGCCAGCATCAAAACAGCCACACTCTCACAGGGACACACACACATTGACACACTTGGCAGGGCCAGGGGTACAGCACAGTAGCGGGATTGCCACAACACATCACTGTGCAGGTACCACATGCACCACACGGGTCATACGGAGGTGGTATGGGCAAATGGTATGAGGAGGTGTCTGACATCTGACAGCATGCTTCTGTATGTGCATGGGGGTTGTAGTTAGTGTGGCTGTGAACATACGCACCATACAACACACAGACAAACACACAGGATGGCAGTACTGACATGCATGGGTGCATGTCTGCACGGGTGTGTGGTGGCCGACTGTGGCAGCAGGCTATACAAGGGCAGGTGACGGGTATATCTTGGCATCAGGCCACATGACAATGGTCTGCATTGTGTCTCACGGCTGTATATTCCGCTCTTGCCCACACAGGTGGGTATTGTATCCCCAGCCAGTCACCTGGGTGACTATTGTGTGTGGCCAGTGCTGTGCATTGCTTGCCATGTATGTGTTCCTTACCCCATGGCATGGATGGTGTCTGGGATGTGTACACCTCCCACATGAATGTACAGTGACATGTGGATTTGTACCTGGGTTGTCTGGCCCATGTGCACACAGATTGCCATCATATGTGTCAGTCTTGCCCCCTGTGGCAGGGACTGGTAATGGGTAGCAGGTTTACCTGCACCTACATTGATGGCATGCTGACAGCATTCCCTGGTGTCAGCAGCAACTGTCCATACATGGCATGCTGTCATAGGTTCATAGGTTCATAGATTAGTACTAAGCTAACCGCCCTTGCGAGACATTTTAAGCCTAGCCAATTATCCCTTGTGAGACTCAAACCCTGCACCTTGTGCTTGCAAGGCAAACACCTTAACCATTAGGCCACCCTCCCAATCCTGTCAGGAATGGTATGTCCATTGTGGGACACGTGATGGCACCACAGTGATGCAGGTGTCCATTGGGGAACATGGGGGATGTGCACTGTCAGCATGTATGTGCATATTGGACAAATGGACAGGGGACATGCCCTCTGTAGCCCACTGCTGTCACTCCATGGTTACTATCAGTGGTCAATATGCAGTGTGCTACCCACATAATGGCTGTTGCCTAGGCATGTGTGTGCGCATGAGACATGTTGAGAGTGTGCTCTGGGTAATACTGGGGTTGCTAAATGTGATTGCCTGGATTTGATGTCACATGTATGGGTATGGCTTTGCACCCCAGCCTCTCAGCTAATTCACATCTGTTATCCCTGTACAGTGGACATTGTGCTATATAGTAGGGCCACCATCTAAGACTTATGCAAAACCCACTCCACATTGGCCATAGGTGTCACACGCTTACAACCACCTCTACACAGGATATGAGATATGAACACACACACATCATGTCTGGGAGTAGAACCCCTACCTAGCTAGTTTATTACACCACAGCACTATGCAGTTATAGTACACGCCACTCACATTACTGAAGTACACCTTCCCCAAGGGTGTATTCCACAATGAATGACATCAGCAGAATGGCCATAGTAGGCCATTTGAAATGTACTGCGGGTGACTACCCTAAACTGCATTGCTCCCTACACAGGCAGTGAGACACACACAAAACATCCATCACTGACATGTGTGGGTTTAGAACGCCTGATAGAGGTCTATACCACACTACAGCATGGAGCTGTTATAGGACACACCACAGGGATTACTAGGGAACTCCTTCCCCAAAGCTGTATTTTACAAAGAATGACATCAGCTGGATTGCCAAAGGGTGCCATGTGAAATGTACTGCGTGTGACTAGCCTATAATGCATAGTTCCATATACAGACATGGACACACACAAAACATCCAGAACTGCCATGGGTGGGGATGAAACCCTGCCACAGTTCCAAATCAAACTCCAGTGATACACAGTTACAGGATGTGCTACGGTGATTACTGGACTACTACCTTCCCAGAGGTGGATTCTTAGGTGGGTGACATCAGCAGGCTTGTCAAAGTTAAGTATAGGAATTGTAATTCATGTGGGTACACTAAAATGCATTGCTCTCTACATAGACCGAGACACACACACAGTTGCCATGTCTGGGGTTAGAACACCTACCTAGCTACTTTATCACTCTACAACAGTACACAGTTACAGGACACGCTACGGTGATTACTGGGCTACAGCCTTCCCAGAGGTGTATTTCTAGATGGGTGAAATCAGCAGCCTTGCCAAAGTCAAGTATAGGAATTCTAATTCATGTGGCTACAATAAAATGCATTGCTCTCTACACAGACAAAGACAGACAGACACAATTGCCACGTCTGGGTTTAAAACACCTACCTAGTTACTTTATCACTCTACAGCAGTATGCAGTTACAGGACATGCTACGGTGATTACTGGGCCACAACCTTCCCATAGGTGTATTTCTAGGTGGGTGACAGCAGCATTGCCAAAGTCGAGTATAGGAATTGTAATTCATGTGGCTACACTAAAATGCATTGCTCTCTACACAGACAGAGACACACAGTTGCCACATCTGGAGTTAGAACACCTACATAGCTACTTTATCACTCTACAGCAGTACGCAGTTATGGGATTTGCTACAGTGGTTACTAGGCTACAACCTTCCCAGAGGTGTATTTATAGGTGGGTGACATCAGCAGCCTTGCCAAAGTTGAGTATAGGAATTGTAATTTGTGTGGCTACACTAAAATGCATTGCACTCTACACAGACATAGACAGAAACACACACGCACACACACACACACACACACACACACACACACACACACACACACACACACACACACACACAGTTGGCATATCTGGAGTTAGAACACCTACCTAGCTACTTTATCATTCCTCAGCATTCTGTAGTTACAGGACTTGCTATGGTGATTACAGGGCTACAACCTTCCCGGAGGTGTATTTCTAGGTGGGTGACATCAGCAGCCTTGCCAAAGTTGAGTATAGGAATTGTAATTTGTGTGGCTACACTAAAATGCATTGCTCTCTACACAGACAGACAGACACGCTGCACAGTGCCACTTACAGGGGTTAACACCTTTATCAGTCTACAGCAGTACGCAGTTATGGGACGCACTATGGTGATTACTGGGCTACAACATTCCCGGAGGTGTATTTCTAGGTGGGTGACATCAGCAGCTTTGCCAAAGTCAAGTATAGGAGTTGTAATTCATGTGACTACATTAAAATACATTGCTGTCTACACAGACACACATACGCAGTTGCTGCATCTGGGGTTAGAACACCTACCTAGCTACTTTATCACTCTACAGCAGTATACAGTTACGGGACGCGCTACGGTGATTACTGGGCTACAACCTTCCCAAAGTCGAGTATAGGAATCGTAATTCGTGTGGTTACACTAAATGCATTGTACTCTACACAGATAGACACACACACACACACACACACACACACACACTTGCCACATCTGGGATTAGAACACCTACCTAGCTACTTTATTATTTCACAGCAATACGCAATTACGGTGATTACTGGGCTATAACTTTCCCGGAGGTGTATTTCTAGGTGGGTGACATCAGCAACCTTGCCAAAGTCGGGTATAGGAATTGTAATTTGTGTGGCTACACTAAAATGCATTGCTCTCTACACAGACAGAGACAGACATACACACAGTTGCCATGTCTGGGTTATATTCCACATGTATGTGCATACAGCTGCTAGATGACTACTTCATTGTACAGTCATGTTGCACAGCTAGCATTTGCACCACATCATCCATAATGCTGGCAGATACCAGTGGCTAATGTCTACAGTGAGTGACATCTGAGCATCATGTGGTTGTAGTCATTTGGCTGTGTGCTGGGTGGGACAAGCCTCATAATGGTTGGCTCCTTGTCACAGTCACTCTCTCCCAAACATCTATGTATGTGTACGTTTGGCTTATTATAGTGTATTGTCCTTGGGTATGTGCATGTATTCCTATTCACTGTTTGTGTGTGCAAAGCATGGGTGGTGCATACTGAGGAGTGTCTGCTCTAACATCTGTGACTGCCAGATATATCTGGTCCACTGTTGTTTGCAGACATGGGCTTCTTTTGATTATCTGTGTGAGCATGCCCAGTATGACCTTTCAGTATGTTGTTGACTGACATTGTTGTTGACTGACATTGCCTTCATTTCTCTAAGTGTGTGAGCATGCCCAGTATGGCCTTCTGTATAGAATGTGTGGATCAATACTAGGTAGTTTGTACTCCAGTGCAGACCTTTGTGTTGTACACCTACAGGTAGCAAGGTGTTTCTGCTGGGTATCCGTCGATCATTTGGCAATATGAGAACAAACTGTGCAGGGGATAGTGTGTACTGTAGGTGATTGTGTCTGTGCTGCTTCAGCCGCATGGTATTGCTGTTAGCAGAGATATTCAGACATGTGTACTGTTATACACAGTGATGTCGTCTGTCTCCATGTACTGTCAGGTGGACATTCTTGCTCACAGTGCTGTCTTGAGGGACAAGGGTGACTGCAGCTGTGTCTGGTATTGTGGGCAGACACCTACGTATTCATGGTAAGTTATGCCATTATGGAGGGGGAGCTGCAGACACCTGCTGCTGGGTCTGTGTGTCCGGTTCAGCACCTTGGTAGAGTGCTGGAAGGGGATCCCATACTTGTACACCCACTGACAAGACAGTCTGGGCTTATGTTGCTGTGACAATGCTTCGCAGCCAGGGGCCATGGGTCAGGACATTAACCCTATTGTGGTGTATGGGCAGGTGTGTAGCCACCCATTTATGTGTTTGCAGCCAGGGATAGAAAGGGAAAGTGTACACGAGGGTAGTGAGACCAGCTATGTTATATGGGTTGGAGAGAGTGGCATTAACAAAAATGCAGGAGTCAGAGCTGGATGTGGCAGAGTTAAAGATGTTAAGATTTGCACTCGGTGTGACTAGGATGGATAGGATTAGGAATCAGTATATTAGAGGGTCAGCTCATGTTGGACAGTTTGGAGACAAAGCAAGAGAGATGAGATTGCATTGGTTTGGACATGTGCTGAGGAGGGATGATGGGTATATTGGGAAAAAGATGCTAAGGATGGAGCTGCCAGGTAAGAGGAAAAGAGGAAGGCCTAAGATAAGGTTTATGGACGTCGTGAGAGAGGACATGCAGGCGGATGGTGACAGAGCAAGATGCAGAGGATAGGAAGAAATGGAAAGAGATGATCCACTGTGGCGACCCCTAATGGGAAAAGCCAAAAGATGATGATGATAGTGTGGGCACACAGCTTGGTGTCAGACCCTGCACATTCCATGCTGCCTGTGCACCCTCCTTGTTATTCTAACGTCTTCCAGACATTATGCATACATTCTCTGATACTTTCCCTAAGGGTATCACCCCATCACAGGTGTGTGTTAGTGTTGGTCCACAGTTCATGCAGTGGGACATGGTGGACATGTTCCTGTGGTTTGTCCACATGGCTTTGCATACGGCTTATATGGAGTGTGTTATGTTGTTATTTGGATGTCCATGACTTCACATGCATTGGCAGTATGTGTGAGAAACAGGCCTTTGGCAGAGGCCTGTGGGGCATTAGGTGTTGCTGTGGGCCACATGTGGCAGGCAATTGCATTCTGTCAGGCCTACAGTTGCAGACCACCAGACAATATATTCACCTGGGAAGAGAGGGTAGGTATGATAGGTGTTCATGCAAATTCCTTTTATTAGTCTTGATCAGGTGATGTGGATGCTGGCAGAGTGCCACGTTTAGCTAGGGACACACCTGCATGGGACACCTGCACTGCATGCTGCATTCTTCCACTATTGCCATGTACAAGAGGGGTCATACTGTACCCATTCCCCACAGCAGGGGTATGGCCAGAGAGGTACCTGTGGGTGGTGTTTGCATGAGCTGGTGCATGTGTGCTATGGACAGTATTTGCATCTGACACACAGATATGCATGAGGCATTCCTGGTATGCTGGCATGTGCAGGTACAGCAGCTGTTTCCCAGTACATCAGTCCTACCTCTTTTGTGATCTGCAGGTGTTTGGCCAGACATCACCGGTATCCCCTACTACAGGACCAGTTGCTGTGATGCATACCTGTATGTACAATTCCAAGGGTGTCTCCATTTCACAGTGATACAATGTATACTGTATGTCTGGGATACTTTCCCCTGTGTACTATTTGTATATCTAGCCCAACAGCCATGCCATGTCAGTCTGTCAGATGGTGACACATATTACCACCATACATTTACATTGGCTTACTGCTAGCAGGTGGTATACTGGTGGAGATTGTCCTTGGAACTGCAGTTGTGAGGGCTTGTCCCTGTCATCAGCAGTCCTGGGCTATGGCCACCAGATCTTACCTCAACATGCATTCATACTGACCACTCTCACACAATATGGAACACACACCATCCTACCATACACAGACCTGCATATTTTGGACATGCTACAACCTATCCTGCAACCTTGGGCACCTCTGGGCATCTCTGCTCTACTCGTATTATACCTACTCATGCATGTTACTACATTTCTACACAGGATTGGGGGGGGCAAACCTGACTGTTACTACATTTCTATGCTGGATTGGGAGCAGGGGCACACCTGTTTCTACATGTCTACATGGGGGTGAGGGGCACACCTGACTGTCATTACATTGCTATGTAGGATGGGGGGCACAAGTGACACTTGTACACATTTGCTATGACTGTACTGGTATGTCATGTACTCCATTTCATTCTGTATTGCTAACTATCATGCTGTTTAGAGGCACACCAGTGTACTACAGATTGTGGTTTTGGTTGCCCTACATATTATTGTCTGACATCCTACCCTTCAGAACTGGCATCCCACTGCCTGCCCTGCTGTGGTCTGTCTGTGTAGGCCTGGGGGTGGGGTTAACCCTAGCCATCATTCTGGGGCCATGGCACAGGCTCTATTTGGGTTTGTGTCCACCTGTCCTGCTGGCTGCGACTGTTGTTGGGTATGTGAACCATCCTAACTGGCATGTGCGGGTCATATGGACACACAATTCACACAGCACATTTCCTGCAGTTGCTTCTGTCTCCCTGTGTACTACTGGCTACTATGGTGACTCCAGTATGTGTTACACATGTCAGGGTGGCACTATGGGTGTCTACTGTCTGCTGCTGTAACATTCAGCCACCCAATTCCCTAGCATGCTCACATCCATACCATAGCTACAGGTGACAACACATTTTACTCCATTTGGCAACTGGTAGGTTGATTGACTTACCTTGTGGGTGCATCAGACTTGTGGAGGGTGCTGGAGGGCTGCCTATGTTGGATGCACATAGTACACTCCCTATACATGGTTGAGCACAGGTGGTGTTATGTTTGGCATTCCTTTTACTGCATGTGCAAGTCGAAGAGAGGTGTCATTCCCTGGGACCCTACTGTGTCAGTGCATGTGCTATGTGTTACTTCTTTGCCAAGGCCAAAGGCATGCCTCCTTCTGCCTACTGGGGCAGGCTCAGGTTCTTCCTCCTCTGGGTCACTCAGTGCCTGTACAGGCATTGGCATTGGTGGGGGACTGCATGGCCCTGCCCCATGCTGTTCCTGCTGCAGCTGTTTCTGCAGGATCATATTGTGTAGCATCGCACATACCATAACAATTTGGATACATGTAGCTGATGCATACTGCAAGGCTCCACCAGATGTTTCCCAAACACCGGAACCGTGACCTGAGTATCCCAAACACACACTCTATTATATGTCTGCCTGTACGTGTGCCTCATTATGGTGTTGTTGTTCAGGTGTGTGTGCATTTCTGATGGATCTCATCAGCCACAGCTCTAGTGTGTACCCAGAATCCCCTACTAGGTGACTGTAGGGGATGTCCCCATTGGCAAATCTCTGGTACAGCTGTGTCAGATTCCATATGTGGGAAATGCCATAGCTTCCAGGGCAGCCAGCACAAACATTCATTATAATGCCCTGGGCATCACATACGATCTGGCAGTTGATGGAGGGGATGCCCCTGCAGTTGATGTAGGCCATACCCTGCTCAGCAGGTGGTGCTTTGATGCATATGTGTGTGCAGTCTATAGCACCCACTACCACAAGGTATTCCGTTATTTGGTGTAAGAGACACATATTGCTGGTCAATACCTCATGGGTGTTGAGGAAATATACCTGCTTACTGGAATGTGCTGACATGGCATCCAGGAACTGGTGGAATACTGTGGATGCTGATGCCTGTGAGATCCCCATGTTATCCCCAGTTGTGCTTTGGGAGGTACCTGTGGCTATTATACCTAGGCCTACACATACCTCGGTCTCCACTGGGATGGGTTCCCCTCGTTTGGTTTGGTGTGTCAGGTGTGGCCGGCACAGCTCAACTACTTGCTGCAGGAGGTCTCTGTCCACCATATAGCATACCACTATCTCCAGCTCCTGTAGCCCCTGGTAGGTTACCCTGGGTCTGTACACTCTTCTCCATCTCCTCACTGTGGGTTGTTCGGCAGCATGCACATCCTCACCACCCTCAGCCTCTTGCACATGTTGTTCTATGTTGCCTGCTGCAGCCCTTCTCATTTGTAGGTTTGTTTGTTAAAATGTCCCTACTTGTATACACCGGTGGTGTAGAGTGTGGGAAACACCAGTGGGGAAGGTGTTTGCTTAGTTTATAGTAGTGTTCTGGGCTGGGCTGGGCTGCTGCCTGTGTAATTGGCTGCTTCTGATACATTTCACCTGCCAGATATGCTAGTTCTCCTTGATTACCTTCCTACTGCTGATTTCCCTTCCCATTGCCCTTCTGTTTGGACCCAGGGCCACGCCACACAGAGTACTCAGATATGCACACTGCTGCTGTTTCCTGGTTAAACTTCTTTTTTATTCCTGTAAATTTCGGTGCACGGTGCGCACCCTCACTTACAGTTTGTAAAGAGTGCTGGGCAGGTTTAGACACACCCCCTAGCTTGGCTGTGCTAAGCTGGGAGCATACCCAAGCCACAGGGCTCCAATCCGCTTACAGTATCCCTGACATGCCCACTCATGATGTCACCTACTTCCTAGTCAGCTATTCATACTCTTACCCTGTTGGGACCTACCTCACATGCTGGGGAAAACCGGGATTCATTGTCCTTCCCCTCATTTGCATAGGATTGCCTGCTAATGCATAGTTACATGTGTCACACTGTGCCCCCCCCCCACTTAGCAACCACTATTCACTAGCCTGGTTGCCTTTTGCCTGCCATTGACTTGCATGGTGGAATGCTGATTTTAGTTAGACTGCTTTTTTTAGGTTTATTTTCTTATTTCCCCACCATTCCCATTTGCGCGCCACTGCCCTATGCTTCAACAGCCGTGATCAACGGACATATAATAAAAGTTGTATTTTGTACATTTTGCATTGTTTGCAATGCCAATGGCCTTATACTTGGCCATTGGCATGCTTCCTCAATGATATGCAGCCTTTATTTGGAGCTGTCATGTCCCCGTTTTGGATTTTGCGGTACCGTACTCAGTTACTAACCGAGTACATTTCTGCATATTACGCTAGTCCTGCACACCCTGATTCCTGCTTCCTGGATGGCAGATTTACCTCATTTGCATGGTTTTCACCTGCAAATGGGGTAATTTGCATACAGGTCTGGGAATGTGCAGCACTAGTGCTAGAGCGCTCGCGCACGTCAAACGGGCATGTACGTGGATCGCCGGCCGCCATATTGGCAAAATTACCTCTTACACTAATCATGCATGCAAGCTTTTGAGAATCTGGGGGTTCAAATTACTGCAGCAGACTTCTTCAATCTTAACTCTTTCCCCTACAAGCTGTTACATGAATCCTCCTGCTTCTTCTACATAGTATTCTCCTTGCATTTTAATTGATTACTCTAACAGAAACCAGGATACTTTATCACTACTATGATCTCCCTCACTCCCTCACTTCAAAAAATGCCCAAACCACATCAAATTCACTTCTTTCCAAATAATGAAATGTTAGAAACTTCCCAAAATTCCACAAAACAACTCAAGCTCTATCAAAAACACAATGAAAATACTTCCCTCAGTTTTCACATTTATTACTGCTATCATGTGCTTGTTTGCTTTATCATATTGCTATACATTGTCCATACATCATATACTTTTTTGTTAACATTGACTTCATCTTCAACATACTGTTCAATGCCCATACTTGATTTATAACTATCCTTCGTTACTCTGTATAAATTTGTTTTGGATGTGGTAATGTTTTATTTCCATCTATTCTTTTCAAACTTGAATCCTATGCTTGTAAATAAATGTGATTTGTCTTCCCATTTACCTACTTCTTCCCTTCCTCTTCACGTTGCCTGCATATCAATTCAGATCTCTTTCCTCCTTTCCTATCTATGCCTTCTGCTTTTCTCAGAACTGGTAAAATTACTGACTAATTTTCCTTCTGTGGTGCTGAATTATGAAATATTAAGTTACTGTTGTTATTCTTTTAAACTTTATTCCTTCCAGATGGGAAAATTTATACAGGATTAAATTGCATGTAATTGCTTATCCCTACAGACATACCAAAGATGATGTAAATAAAACTGTTTGCACACACACACACACACACACACACACACACACACACACACACACACACACACACACACACACACACACACACTCTCACAAATACCACATTATTCAATGACTAGTGCTTCCAGAAACTGAAATAGATCTATGGGATCTATGCAATTTGCTTTTAGAATTTTCTGTAACGTATCAATAACTGAAATAGACAATACAACCAAACCAAATGGGAAAGTGATAGCTAGTCAACAGAAACAATTCTAGCTGCATATCTGTCCATGTTAATCTAATCTAATCCAGGAAACCCCTCTAGGGTAGCAAGCAAGTAATATGACTTTTTTTTTTTTTACCAAAGACTGAACATCAATAGATTTAAGCTTTTCTTTTTTTTTTTTTTACATGTTGATCTTAACATGTTTTTAACAACTTAAGTGTTAACAGATACATGGAAAATTTCTTGCATGAACATTGACTCAAAGATTAGTGACACAGCAAGCTCATACTTGTAAAATTTTGCTTGTTTGTGTTTCTGGATAATTTACAAATTAGAGTTAGCATAATTTTAGCTAGAGCCAGGAGTAAGCCCTATTAGTTTGCAGTGAGTCTTTTTCTGTAGCTGTTCAGCAATTGTTATTTGAATTTCCCTGTGCAAAAAATATAAGTTCTCTGGACATTTATTAATTAGCATGCTTTGCATAATTAAAGTAAGGTATTTCAGTATTCAACCATAATAGCTTGTGGCTGGCTAGTAAAAGTAATTACACAAGACTGGTGAAATGTTACTGTTGGTATCCATCCTTTGAAGAGAGACCATTTTGCTGAAGGTAACATAAACTAATATGATACAGCTGACGTATTTCTAAGATTGTCCATTAATTGTGACATTGAAGTTTGGAGCTTCTATGGTTAGTGGCAGCATGGTACCACAGGAAAAGGGAGGAACAGTAGTACTGAGAAAATATTACTAACCCTTCCTGGCAAACTATGTGTGTGTTGTAAGGGTGACTTACTAAATGCCAAGATCCAATTACTTGTGGTAAAACAACACTCAAAGGCACTGAACTCAGGACACAAAGGGTGGAAAACTGGGAAGCCAGTGGACATAACTCTGCTCTCCAGTAATATAGTATGTAACTTACCTGGGTGTGGCAAGTGTGGTCATATGCCACATGCTCTTAATGCCACATCTCTAACAAATCCATATTTCAGAGGATGTTTTATAGTTGTTCTTAAATTTATTCAGTCTATAAGACATAGTTGTTTGCTACCTTTTATTTGAATGTATGTTATATCTTTACCTTGATACCTGCTGTACCAGTACACAGGGATTTTTTATTTTATTTACTATAATTTTCCTGTTAAAAATCTGAATAGAGACATTTGAAACTAGTATGCCTATAAGCTATTTAAAAACTAATCAAATAAAGACTTCTGGGTCAGTGTAGAGGTGCCTGATCATCATTTTCAGTTATTAGTTTAGTTACACTATAAGATGAAATGGTGCTGATTTTTTTGTGTGTGTATGTATATAATTATAAGTAAAAAGTGAGCACAGAGGTTAAGGCTATGAGCTGTCAATGAGCTGCTTCCTATAGTCCACAGATTGATTCTCTCATCCACCATTTGCCCACTGTGTGACTTATAGAAAGTCACTTGACCGAACTGTGCTCCTATACTGAGTCTGAAAAGGTCTATGTGAGTCAATGATTTACCCTGTTAACAGATACACAAATAAGGAACAAATGTCTTTATGTGTGCATACATACATAAATGCGTGTGTGTGTGTGTGTGTGTGTGTGTGTGTGTGTGTGTGTGTGTGTGTGTGTGTGTGTGTGTGTGTGTGTGTGTGTGTGTGTGTGTGTGCATGTGTGTGCATGTGTGTGTGTGTGTGTGTGTGTGTGTGTGTGTGTGTGTGTGTGTGTGTGTGTGTGCTACAGCTCACTGCTGATTCAGTTCAGTTAGGTCCAAGACACAATGTGCCACAGAGGGAATGATTGCACAAGAGAGGATAATGTGCTCCTAGTATTGGCTTGGATTTTCCTTTGGTACTTCAGTTTCCTCTCATATGTCATAAATCTGTTGCAGCTATTTTTGTCTTTATGGCTCAGGCAATGGCTGAAAACACTCAGCAAAGAGGTAAGTTCTCTTACTCATTTAGTAAACAAAGAAATAAAAAAAATAAAGAATATTGTGAAAGATATGAAGCAAGTATAAGTACCAAACCCTTATAGAAGGATGTAGCTTCCTTACCATATTAATAACGCATTGTTCAGTTTCAGATGCAAAAATTGTGCTATTTTTGAATTTTATTTTATTAAGAAGAGTGCCTTGAAATCTTTATTAGAGCTGAAAATTCTGGTCCTGACATCATGGAAGACTGACCCCACAATACCTAACTGTTTAAATTATATTAGTGTATAGTATATTAGTGTATAGTAGTGTATAGTTATATGGTGTTTGCAATACTGTATAAGAGAGTCTTACTTTCTAGAAAGACATGGTGCCAACTAGGTCTTACAGGCAGAACATCTTAGATTAAAAACTAACATATGTGCTGATGTAGTAGTGAATCTACAATGTAAGTAAGAAGTTGCTGTCCTGAAGATGTTAGATTTGCTTACCGTGGATACTTTCTAGGTGTAAGAGTTCACAGCCTTATATGTATCATAATGTCATTTTATAAGTATGGCCATAAAAATAAACTAAGAAGGCAGGAAACTAAAACATCAAAAAAAACATTAAAAGGGGGCTTGGCTTGGATGAAAGCCTGATAGCAGCATAAAATCTCTGCCCTGCAGCTTTTCAACTTTCCTGACAGGAATTACTTCTAAAAAGCATGAAAAACAATTTCAAATTAACTGATCTATAAACTGGAACTCGAAAGCTTTCTTTTGGTGTATTTTTTTAACTAAGAATCTCTATATTTTCCTGTCAAAATCAACAAGAAAATGGAAGGGAAAACAGCACTTAAAGAAAAGATGAGTCTTCTTAAATCTACACAACAGGACAGCTCTCTGAAGAAAGAGATACACTCCATTCTGACAAATATCCAGGACTTAATAACAAAAATGGAGAAACTAGATACAAAAGTTGACAAAATTAAAGAAGATTCAAATAAACAAATTGAAATACTGAGTGACATTCTAAAACAGCAAAAAATCCAGATTTCAGCAATAGAAGAATCTGTTTCGGATATTAATTGTAGACTGATAGATGCAGAGAAAAATACTGAAACTCTCCTACTACAAAACAACAAAACTCATCAATAAAGTGGATGATTTAGAGAACTGGTCCAGAAGAAACAACATCAGGATCTATGGTATAACAGAAGGAATGGAAGGAGACAGTATGATTAACTTTCTGACAGCATGGATTCCTAAAACATTAAATTTGCCAGAGTCTCTCTCTTTTGGCTTTGAGAGAGCCCATAGATCACTAACTACAACTTCATCCAACAACAAGAAGACATACCCAAGATCAATAATAGCAAAACTGATATCCAGCCAGGACAAGGATCTTAAAATCAGCTTGGCCTCTCTCTATAAAAATAAATGATCAGATAGTCAGATTTGACAAAGACTACTCGACGACTGTTTCTGCAAAAAGAAAAACTTTCATCCCTCTCATCAAGTCACTCAAGCAAGCTGGTATTAAAGCACAATTGACATAGCCTGCCAAAATTAGACTTTGCCTTCCTGAGGGGAAAAGAACCTTCAAAACTTTAGAAGAAGCAAACATCTTTATAAAGAAAAATCTGATAATTACAGAAGAACAAATTGATACTACTTCAACGTTAAAAAGATAAGCAGCAACAAAATCTGACTGGACTGTGATAGACAAGAAGAAACTCAAGGACAGATGAACAAAATGCAATTTTTCTTTTTTTTTTCCTTTTCCTTAAACCCTTCAGATAGTCAATATCACTCTGATATCACAGATTCTACAAAGATAAAACAAGGTATAACCATGATTCTTATTTTTCTTTGATATTTTCATTGTTATTTTTATCTAATTATATAATTTAGTAACATGAAGCAACATAACTTTATTGATCACATTTAGCATAAGCTGCAATGTACTTAAAAATGTCTAGTTGTTATTCTCAATAATCTCCACTAATTAAACTTCATTTTGGTATTTTTTATTAGCACCTAAGAAATGAACACATATAAAAAAGATCATAAAAAATATGGTTGACATGATATGTTAGGATTTGTATGAATACAGTGTCTCACTCATGGAATTTGGTTACTACATGCTATGTTTTACATGTATGAAAGCTATAGAACCTACTAAAAGGTTTTGTTTCTGTTGTTTAATAGAGTACTAAATACAAACTAATCTAATGAAACATGGTATGACATATTGTCTATTAATATGTTTTATGGTTGAAATTGTATTTTGTGCTTATTTTTAAACTGTCTAGAGCTCAGTGTGTTCAAATTGCTGTTTTTTTTTTTTTTTTGCAATATAAAAGCTTTATAAGATAAACGTGGACTTTACAGCATTTCTGCGAGCTTTTTTTAATCATAAATTGCATGTTAAGTATAATTCCCGCCTTCTTACCTGAATAGTTTTGAAATTAAGGTTTTTGAAATCAACTTGAGCCTGTAATCCATCCACAAGCTCCATTTCTTCACAGAAACAGCCACAATGCCTAACAGGAACTGAATAATTGACCTCTGAACCTGCAGTTCCTCCCTGAGACCAATGGACCAATTGGAACACTGGAAAAATGACAAAGCAATTTAAAAGACAAAACAAGCTGTTTTTCTTAACATTTAACAAACAAAAATGACTGTTTATATGTTTTATAAAGTTTAAAACACTATTTAAATAAGAATACAATGGAAAAAGCAGTACAACCACTCAGTCCTACTTTTATACATAGAAATGATTCTTAAAGGGGAAGGGGGAAAGGGAAAAAAAAGATTGCTTGTGTTTAGAAGTATGCCTCACATTGCCAAAGAATTTTGTGCAAGATATATTTAAAGTGCTTTTTATGATTAGAACAGATACAGGGGAAGTTGACAAGGAACATAAGACATACATTATAGGTAGTATAGCATTAAATACAAATAGCTTTCTGCACCAGCTGGTTATAATGATATGGCTGCTGGGGAAACTACTTTACCTACTTTTATATACAGCTGCATCTTTGCTAGAAAAATAAATGGCTATGACCTTAAAATTATATTTGTAAAGTATGTTTCTATTTGATAAACTCTGATTTAAATTTTCAGAAAGTTTTTATATTTAAAAATATTCTTTTAAAGATGTAAGTTTGTATCAGTTTTGTTTTAGTCTTGAAGACTATGGAATTATTCTTTCCCATACATGTCAGTGGCTGACTTGCTATTTCTTCTATATAATGCATTTTTGAACACTGGTTGTGGGCAGTGGTGGTTCATAAATATATTGCACATTAGAAAAGTAATGATTAAATATGCCAATGTTAAAATATTTTATTCCCAGGTTTTGCAATGTCATCGTTATTTTTATAATGGAGCTTACTTTATATATGTTACAAGGTACTTGTGATATATCTACATTCCTATAATTAAGAAATGTCTCTAAACTATTAGACACTGTTTTACAGACTTTCAGCTGAGAAGGCAGTTTATGAAATCTTCATATATATTAAAATAATCCTTGGTAATACAGTCATTCTGGTATTGGCAGAGCCTTTCTGCTCAGCTGCTTTATGAAATTTAGCTAAGGTAAATCAAATACTGATCCTAACAACCTCATACATAGATGTATATACTAACCCTGATAATTACATGTTTTACATTATACACATAAACTATACTTCTACTTATTTCTTTGTTTATATTTTAACAGCCTAGTCACTGTCTAGGCAATAACAATACAAACAGCGGATAATTACCAGTGAAATAATTTTACAGGGAAAATGTTTTACACTATGGAAATTATAAAAATGTATTTAACAACATACAGGATTAAAGAAAATGTAATATACATAGATTTGATACATTTATCAGAATCAAATTGGTCACAATTTTAATACTGCTGTGAAAAATGTATGCATTTTATATATATATATATATATATATATATATATATATATATATATATATATATATATATATATATATATATATATCATAGGAACACAAAAGGAGATACTGTGTTGTATTGTTGACATACTCTGTTAACTCTGTGATATGATAAAGTTTGACTTAGAATTCATTACGAATTTTTCTTTTGACTCTGATGCCTTGCAAGCCACATTCTGGGTAAATATAGAGATTAACCAAATACTGAATGTCAAGACAATGCAGGTGAAGGATAAAATACATGTATTATTACACACTACTATTCTTATATCACTCGCCCAACTTGTCTTGACATCTTATGACGTATAACATTTGTAGTAACTTACTGAATTTTATTAATGTTTATAAGACATAGTTTATTTAAACAGTCTTTGAGTTTTTGGAGGAAAAAATATAGGTTGAAATGAAACATATATTTCCAGTCATAGATAGATTGTTTTATATATTCATAATTTAAAAAGTTTGTTATCTTCTTCAAATGTTTAACTGTAAAAATCATAAGGTATTATACATTACTTACATTTAACTTTAATTAAAATGCTAGTTTATACAGACTCTATAATATATAACCCTCCCTTCATTTTTTGGATATTAATAAAGTATGCAGTTGCAGTGATCCACTATTAAGTGATATGAGTTGTCAGATCTGTGGCTTATATGTAACACATATTAAGCTAGAAACACTGAATTCCATGAAGAAGGATGTTATTGTAAATACTATTTTACCTTCTTTATTTGTTACAGAAACCCAATCCATAACAAATTTTGTTACAACCTGCACGGCAAACTCTCTAGGAAATCACTATGATTATTTTGAACTATTATATATTCTAAATGGTCTTAACATATAAATGTTTAGCATTGAATGTAAATAGGCTAAATAATCATATCAAAAGAGCAAGTATTAATAAGTATCTTTCCTTACATAAGGCAGATATAGTATTTCTTCAAGAGACACATTTAATATCCCAAGATTTAAATAAGCTCACTCTAAAAGATTATAAAATATTGATTAGCTCCCAATTTAATCACAAAAGAAGAGGTGTAATCATTCTTTGGAAGAAAAGTCTAAGATCTCCTGAAATTGTAAACTCATATATAGACAAAGATGGTATGTTAACATTAGTAGTAATTAAACTTGAAAGAAAATACTATCTTGTCTTTCGGCTTTTTCCCGGTAAGGGGTTGCCACAGCAGAACTCCAGTCCACTAATGATTGGCAGTAGATTTTTTTTATGAAATGCTGAGGTGCCAGCTCGACGCCCAACCTTCAACAAAGGCATGCCCATTTACGCACACATGTCTTTCGAATGCTACCCAACCGCGGGGAGGACATGCAGACTCAACACAGAAGGCACTCCCAAGCCAAACTGAGAATTGAATGGGAGAACCTCTTGCTGTGAGGTAACAATGCTACCACTGTACCACCACGGAATTGAAAGAAAATACTATATACTTAGAAATTATTACTGGATCCCCGGAATTGGTACAAAGTCAGTAAAGAAATACTTAGACATGTCACTGATATGTTACCATGTTGACACACTTTTGTCTTATTATAGGCACCTTTATTTATTTATTTATTTATTTATTTATTTATTTGTTTGTTTGTTTGTTTATTTATTTTTGCATTTGTTTACTGGGAAGGTCCACTGGGCCTAGGTGAACCCATTTTCAGTGGAGACCCAGGGAGAAAAGCTCTACATACAAATTACAAGTGATACACATACAATAGAAGTACAGATACAATTACATAAAGAGCTACAAGGTGATGCAGTAACAATCATGGACATGGGTTTAAAACAAATACGGGATATAAATACATATCACAGTTAACAGATATTAAACAGTAAGCAGCTTGGGCAAGAGTGGAAAGTTCAGGATGTATATTTACATAAATTAAGCCATTATGTTATGTATATATTTAGCAAAAAGTAGGAGTATATGTGAAGAGTAAGTTGGATTCAGTTTTAAAGACTACTAAGGGCGTATACAAAGAGATGACAGTTAAAAAGTAGTTAACTGACTAGAGTTGGGGGCATGAGAAAGAGGAAGTTGCCCAGTGAGGATAGTTGCAGCAATGGTTAGTAGCATAGAGGGATAGAGAGAAAAGTGGTGCAGGTGGATGGGGTAAGGTAAATAGGTAAGGCAAGAGATGTAAGAGTAAATAGATAGGGTAGTTGGAGCACCAGCCGGCCAGAAAGAAGTGGGGTAGAGTGGGAGTAGCAGTGTTTAGGGAGTTATTTTTGGCATGGGCATTACCAGCCAGAGGAGAGATGTTGTCTAAGAGATGACTTAAAGAGTGCAGGGTAACTGATGGAGGTGATTGTAGATGGGAGGGTGTTCCAAAGTTTGTAAACAGTAAAGGAATAGAACATTTGACCAGCTGGGGGAGGGTTGGGTTTGTCTACTTTGAGCAGTGTTTTGTTTTCTCTTTCTGATCTGAGAGGCCTGTTTGGGTGGTAAAAGGACAGCAAGAAGGAAAGAGAAGGGCATGTTGTGGGTTCGTATATAATTTTATGTGTGGTAGTTAACTGTAGGTACTTGAGATACAGTGATAATTCTACCCAGTTTAGTTGCCATAAAGAGAAACAATGGTGTGCTGATAATTGTGCATTTGTTGCAGATCTGGCAACCTTATTGTAACATGAGTCAAAATTGTTTTTTAGAGAGTACTGGATGTTCATGAGGATAGGGGCACCATACAGCAGGGATGGAAGTAGACAGGATGAAGCTAGAGTCTTTTTTTGCAGTGGGGTTAAGGTAATAGCAGTGTCTATAATGGGTGCCCAGTTTTTGATGTGTTTTTTTGATGTGGATATGGGGGTCAAATGTTAGGTTTTCATTGATAATGACATCTAACAGTTTGGTATTAGAGACAACTTCAGTGATAGTATTATTCTGGGAGTAGATTCAGAATTCATTCCTATTGAGGGGGTAGTTTTTTGAGCATGAATATAATGAGTTTAGTCTTGTTGGGGTTAAAAGCAAGATGATTATTTGACATCCAGGTTTCGGTGGATGGAAAGGCTTGCTGGGTTAGTAGTTGTAACTCAGAAGAGGATTTGTCAGTGCAGATGATTGTGAAATCATCTGCATATTGGATCATGGTGCCATGAGTAAGGGAGTTATGGAAGTTATTAATAAATATATTGAATAGAAGGGGGCCCAATATGGATCCTTGGGGTACTCCTGTGGTAATATTGAGGAAGTGAGAACAGGATTGCTGCCATTTTGTTGATTTGATGTCTATCAGAGAGATAGTTTGAGATCCAGTTTAGAGTTGGTGGTGTGATACCTAGATTGTTGAGTTTGAGGAGTAGAAGGGAATGGGATATAGTATTGAAGGCTTTTGAAAGGTCAAGGAAGAGTGAAGAGATGATGAAACCAGCATCACATGCCTGATTTACCGTATCCATAAAGGAGATGAGAGCTGTGTTGGTGCTATGGCCTGGCCTAAAGCCATGTTGGGTAGGGGAGAGAAGTTGGTTATTAACTAAATGGTTAAGAATTTGAGTATGGACACATTTTTCTAATATTTTGGAGATGGGGGAGAGGATAGCAATAGGGAGGAAGTTGGAGATGCCTGAATTATTGCCACCTTTGTAGAGAGGAAGAATGTGTGCTTTTTTCCAGGTATTTGGTATCTGGGATTCCTGGATAGATTTAGTGAGGAGTATACTGATGGGGTAAGCGACGGAGCTTGCAGATAGTTGTAGGAATTCAGCAAATAAGTTATTAGGAGCATTGGTGCAAGGTTCGAGTTTTTAAAGGAGTTTTTTATAGTGCATGTAGGAATAGGAGAGAAAGAAAAATTGTGTAGAGAGGAAGGTCTAGAATGTGTTGATGGCTGGTCAAGATGGTTGGGGTTAGAAAATGGGAAGGTGGTGGTCAACTTAGCTATAGTGTCGATGAAGTATGAATTAAAGAGAGAGGCTGTCTCAGGGGTTTATATCATAACATTGAAGTAGTAAAATGTCGAATGTTATAATATCGAACCAAAAACAGGGAACACTGAAAATAGCGAAGCTGCAGAACATCGAATTCTTTCCTAGGGAAAGAATTTGGTGGGCTGTTTCTGCCGCTTCGCTATTTTCTCCACTGTGGTGCGAAGGTTACGGAACGAGTTAAGGTAAGTGTGCAAACAGACCAGGTTAATGTGAGTGTGGGAATGGGATAGTTAGGGACCTTAGGGTTAGGGAGCGGGTAAGGTGAGTGTGTGATAGTTAGGGGCCTTAGGGTTAGGGAGTGGGTAAGGTGAGTGTGCGATAGTTAGGGACCTTAGGGTTAGGGAGCAGGTAAGGTGAGTGTGCGATTTGTAGGGACCTTAGGGTTAGGGAGCGGGTAAGATGAGTGTGCAATAGTTACGGACCTTAGGGTTAGGGTTTGGGTTAAGGTAAGTGGATAGACAGTAGTGTATGTATGGCTTAGTGTAGGGTTAGAAGTAGGATTTTAAGTGTATATGTGTGTATTACTTTTTTTGGTGTGCTTGTGTTGTGTGTGTGTTTCTCAGAACAGTGAATTTTTTCCCTAGGAAAGAATTTGCTGTTCTGAGCTTTCATCTATATCACATTTCGACATTCCAAGTTTGAGTTATGGTGTTCGATATTTTGGGATTTCAATTATGTTATATACACCCTGTCTCAGAGGGTGTTTAATCAGGGTGTGGGGAAGGATTGTTGTTAGAGCCTGGGTGAAGATGGGAATTGATTGCTCCCCAGAATTTCTGTGGGTTTAGTTTATGCTGGTCCTGTAGTCTATGGAAGTATTCTTTCTTGTTTTTAATGACTAGATGTTTGGCCTGCTTACATAGTTGTTTATATAGAGCAACGTCAGTTGGGTTTTTATATTTTTGCCAGGCTTTCCAAGCATTGTCTCTAGTGAGCATGATTTGCTTTGTGAATTTGGTGAGTCATCTGGCATGATTAGTCTTTACTCTTTTCAGTCACAGTGGGGCTACGCTATCTAAGATCTTGAGAAATGTTAAATTGAAGAATTCAACTGCATCACCAAGGGGGGAGTGGATTTTAAAGCTGCCCAGTTGGTACGCTGTAAGATTTCATTAAAAGTATCTGGTGAAAAGTGGGATAGGTCTCTGGCTTGTTTTAGTTGGTGACTGCTTACAGTTGAGGTAGTTTTACATATAACGAAGGCTGGTAAGTGGTCGTTAAAGCTATTCGATAGTGTGCCAGAGGTGAAAATCTTTCTGGAGTCAGACACAAGAATCCAATCCAGGATTGAGCCTTGGTTGGTTTTGTTATTGGGCCTTGTTATATCAGTGACCAGCTGGATGTAGTTAAAAAGGTTGATGTTGGTTGGAGGGTCTTGGTTAGTGATATCAACCAATTAATATTAATGTCCCCTAGGATGAGTTTCATTTTTAATATTATTTGATGACCAGGCAAGAATGTCCTCTATTATAGGGATATTATTACCTGTGGATTGTATAACCATGATACAGAGGCTTTTACAGTTGTTCAGCTACAGGAGGGTTGCTGTGGAGAATTGTGGAATAGGTTTTGTAAATGGGACTACAGTTTAGACACTTGGGTGACTGATCTCTGATCTGTTTTTACATATGAACCTTCATTCTGTCTAGTTGTTGGTTGCTAAAGAATAATGAGATTTCTCTATTCTGCTTGCTGACGAAGGATTATCATATAAAATGTAAATAGCTGAAGTGCTATAGGTAATATGTGTTTTACCTTGTGTAAGACACAGTCTGATTGTAATTAAACGCTACTTTCTGAAAGGGCGATCATATTTGTAGCACACTGTTTGCTTTGTTAAATGAGCTGCACGAACACTGGCATTAAATGTCTTAGTGCTAAATATTGTTTTCATTCATTCCATATACTATAGTATGAACCATTTCTGAATAAAGCTGAATAGTCTAGAAATACTGCAGCAGCAGAGTTGAACAGAATCACCTCATATAAAAAGTATTGCAGTAGTTATTATTTATTTTCTCTGAAACAGAGTTTGATTAATCACAATTTGTTGCATCTTACACAGCAAAAACAAATTAGGGAAATATTTTCTCATTGATTCATCAGGCAGAGAGTTTATTATATCTGGAGGGTTCAGGGAGATCTCCTCCTCTATGATGAGATATGTAGAGTTTTGGCCAGTTTCCCTACATGAATGGGAGAAACGATTCTTTGGCTCACCCATCATAGTAAATTACATAGCAAAAAAAAAAAAAAACCCCTGAAAAACACATAAAATCTTTTTCTGTGTAGGGTAAGCCCCCACACACACTAAAATTATATATACCAACTCCACTGTCACACCACAGTGAAGATAAGGGGGAAAGGCTTGAAAAGTGCAACACCAGTTCATACAATACCATACATTGTGGTGAAACTCACCATAGTATTAAATTCCTGCTCTTCATCCGTTCAATGAAGGAAGCACTGCATGCACATAGGCAAGCCATTTTGACACCCCGCCAATCATTTTTTTTAATTTTCATTTTCTTTTAGTGAAGTTCCACTTTGATTATGTCTTTTAATTGAAATAGCACTCAGCTGATTAAATTTTGGTTATTTAACCATAAAAAAATGTTCCACAGACACCTGCATGCTTTTTGTGACGTTGACAAATGTTAAAATCTTTGTACTATTTTCAGTCAATTCATTATTTGCAATAAATCTACTACACCATTAATTAGTCTCATCATAGAACATTTACATTCTGACATCTGCTTAACAGCTAAACAGCTCAGGTCCAATTCTTAGTTCAGCTATTTTAGTATACATGTGATTTTGCCATTGTGCATAAGCATTTTGTTTTTAAAGTTATTCATATCAACAAATAACTCACTGGTCTATTACATACACAAATGATCAGAAAATATTTAAGATCTAGTTGTGGACGATAATTCGTTTCCCAAAGCACACATGGCCATTAAGCATATTTTGCTATTTCAAATTTTAAAAGCATTGCTTTTCCTGAATATAATAATAGCACTACTGTCACAAACATACAGAAATGAGCCATTGCAATGGTGTGGCGGAATGGTATTGACTTTATTTATTTATTTATTTATTTATGTATGTATGTATGTATGTATCTATATGTGTATATATGTATGTATTTATTATTTATTTTGAGTTTGTTAACCAGGATAAAGCATTGATCTCACTCAAACTATTTCAGCCTCAGATTTGTTAAGTCCAAGAAGGTGGGTTGAGGTACAGATCCAGGGGCATCATGAGGAAGATTTACTGAATGCTTGTCCACTACAATCCTTTTCTGGGTATGGGTGTTTGGGTCAAGCCCCGTAGCAACTATTCCTTAGTGGAGGCAGGTATAGCTGTAAAATCAGCCGGTATGTTGCTTAGGGTGCAGCAGTTATTTCTGCTCTTTATTTGGAAGCATGTGAGGGCATGTAAATGTCACTACTTTTAACACATAGGGCAAGAAAATGAGAAAAAAAGAATGGATCCAAGAGGACCATGTGATGGCTACATATTTCTTCCATTACCATATCCTAGTACCCCCTTTTACAGATTCAGTAATCAGCTCATGTCACCTGAGCTGTGAGTAGATTGCCAGGAACATTATTGTTTGAAAATAGAGATCTATCCAATGAAAATTAACTTTTATAATAATGGTGTGTGCAGGAAAAAGATAGGGCTGTGGTAGCAGGAAAGGAAGCAGGTTTCAATGGCTAGATACACAAAGAAGCAAATCTGATAACAGTTTATTAAATCACTAGTCCAGAATGTCTCATTTAAATGGAATGGGAGGCACTCTATAAGAAGCAATAAAATCATAGCCCAGGCCTCATACCATAGTATGTCCCAGAGTTCATTTATTCATTTTACAGAGTATGGTCAACAAGTCCACCAGACTCCTAGCCCTGCTTTGGCTTCAAACCTCCTTTTCAATCTGGCTGCTGGTCTAGCTGTCCAGTCTTTTCCTTCCACAATAGAATTATTAATTATAGTGTCTCAGTCATTGAGAAGAGAGTACTATCAAAAATCACTTCCATATTCAGGCCAAGACCCATAAACTCCATGAACTGCTTCAAGCCACTGCATTGACAGATAAACCCATGATGTTTGGGGCTGACAGTTGACATAACTCAGGCTGGGGGTATAGCATAATCATTAAGGTGTTCACTGCACAGACACAAAGTTCAGGGTTTGACTCTCACCATTAAAGGAAAATTGGCTAGAGTTAAAATGGCCTGCAAGAGCAGCTAACCTAGTACTGACCTATGTTCCCCTGCAGTCTCTGTTTACTTACAGTTCCCCTTTTCTAATCATGGTCATATATATTTGATTATCCTTACCCCTGCTTTCCTTTTACAGTTCCTAATGGCAGGCATTTGGGCCTCTCATGTTCAATATTTTAATGTTTCTCACTGACATACTATTTCCATTGTCCTATATTATACATACCTTCATAGATGCCAGCTGGGAGAGGGGATTAAGGTTTTGACTTGTTAATGAGTTGCTGTAAGATTCCTTACATTTCCGTTTCCCTGCTCTGTGTCTCTGAGCAGGTCACTTAACCAGACAGCGCTTTCAGGTTGCCCCTGAAAAAGAACACTTGTATGCAGTCGGCTTACCCCATTCATGAGTGAAGACAATAACATATAATAAAATTTCTATGAATTACTTCATATAATAAATTTCCTTACTATACATCCACAGTTTTTCAGATCCAGTTGGTGAAGAAATAAAATAAAATAAAATTTATATTTATATATTTATATTTACTACCTGTATGCAGTAATTTAATTTCCCCATTATAATCATATGATCTAGTTAGGAAGATGAAATAATTACTCTTTCCATCTCTAAATATCCAAAGTATGGACTAATATCTTCAGTAAATGGAGATGTGGGTTTTAGTAGCCATGAATGTGGGATTTTTATGATCTACATGTCATCCTGATGAGGGGGCAAGGCCCGTAATGAATCAAGTATTTTTAACTCTATACAACAAAACTGTAAGATGCAAATATGAATCTAATTTTCTTTAAATATTCACAGTGAAAACTAAATAATAAAAATACATTTGACAGTGCATTTGTACGGGGATTCATAGAAGTGGTCCATTGTATGTAGAGATGTATTATGAATGTCATCCAACAGTAATACTGGCATGTGCTTGAGAGATGAACCAAATTATATGCATGACAACATATATAATATGTGGCTAGTGGTGGGCAATGTACTGTGCACTAAGAAGGTGCATGCTATACCATCCCTACAACATACTCAGCTCTGTCAGATTCTGCCAACCTATTAAAAGTGTACAGAAAGTGCATATCTCTGAAGTCTGGTGTGTGTTCAGGTCAAAAGACACACACACACACACACACACACACACACACACACACACACACACACATATAAAAGGTATAAGCATTCTAACTAAAATTAGTTCTGCCATGCAAGTCAATGGCAGGCAGAAGACAACATGGCCAGTGAGTACTGGTTGCTAAGGGGGGAGGCTCAGTGTGAGACATGTAACTATGCATTAGCAGGCAATCCTATGCAAATGAGGGGAAGGATAGTGAATCCCAGTTTTCTCCAGCATGTGAGTCAGCTCCCAAAAGTGTAAGAGTAGGAATAGCTTAGTGCAAGCCTAGCAGTTAGGTGACATCATGGGGGTGTGAGTCAGGCATACTGTAGGCAGATTGGAGCCATGTGGCTCGGGTTTGCTCCTAGCTTAGCACAGGTAAGCTAGGGGGTGTGTCTAAACCTGCCTAGCACTTTTTACAAAGCCTAAGCAGGTGTGCATGCCACGCACCAGGTTTTACAGGAAGAAAAAAGAAGTTAAACCAGGAAACAGCAGCAGTGTGCACATTTGAGCACTCTGTTTGCGCGGCGCGCACATGGGCTTAAACAGGAAGGCAATGGGAAGGGAAAACAGCAGTATGGAGGTAATCAAAGAGAACTAGCTTAGCTGGCAGGTGAAATGTATCAGAATCAGCCAATTACACAGGCACCAGACCAGCCCTGTCCAGAACACTACAATAAACTAAGCAAACACCTTCCCCTTTGGTTTTTCCCACACTCTACACCACCGGTGTATACAAGCAGGGAAATTTTAACAAACAAACCTACAAAATGAGAAGGGCTGCAGCAGGCAACATAGAACAACATGTGCAAGAGGCTGAGGGTGGTGAGGATGTGAATGCTGCTGATCAACCCACAGTGAGGAGACGGAGAAGAGTGTACAGACCCAGGGTAACCTATCATGGGCTACATGAACTGGATATAGTGGAGCGCTATAGGGTGGACAGAGACCTCCTACAGCAAATTGTTGAGCTGTGCCGGCCACACCTGACACACCAAACTGACCAAGGGGAACCCATCCCAGTAGATACCAAAATATGTGTAGGCCAAGGAATACTAGTCACAGGTATCTCCCAAAGTTCAACTGGGGATATCAAGGGGATCTCACAGGCATCAGTATCCAGAGTATTCCACCATTTTCTGGATGCCATGTCAGCACATGCCAGTGAGCATGTATATTTCCTCAACATCCGTGAGGTGTTGGCCAGCAATATGCACCTCTTCCACCAAATAGCAGAATACCCTGAGGTAGTGGGTGCTGTAGACTGCACGCACATATGCATCAAAGCACCACCCACTGATCAGGGTAGGGCCTACATCAACCGCAGGGAAATCCACTCCATCAACTGCCAGGTCATATATGATGCCCAGGGCATTCTAATGAATGTGTGTGCTGGCTGCCCTGGAAGCTATGATGATTCCCACATATGGCATCTGACCCAGCTGTACAAGAGATTTGCCAATGGAGACATGCCCTACGGTCACCTAGTGGGGGATGCTGGTTACACACTATAGCCGTGGCTGATGACACCCATCAGAAATGCACACACACCTTAACAAGAACGCCATAATGAGGCACACGCACAAACCAGACTTATAACAGAGCATGTGTTTGGGATGCTCAGGTCACAGTTCCAGTGTCTGGACACATCTGGTAGAGCCTTGCAGTACTTACCAGCTAAGCTACATGTACCCAAAATGTTATGGTATGTGCCATGCTACACAATATGATCCTACGGAAACAGCTGCAGTAAGAACAGCATGTGGAAAGGCCACACAGCCCCCGACCAATGCCAAGGCCTGCACAGGCACAGAGTGACTCAGAAGAGGAACAACCTGAGCCTGTCCCAGTAGGCAAATGGAGGTGTGTCCAGTATGCCGAGGCTGCGGCAAAGAGACAATGCATAGCACACACACTGACACAGTAGGGACCCTGGGAATGACACCTCTCTCTGACTCGCACATACAGAAAAAGGGATGCCAAACATGACACTACCTGTGCTCAACCATGTATAGGGAGTGTACTATGTGCATCTGACATAGGCAGCCCTCCAGCACCATCCACAAGTCTGGCACACCCTCAAGGTAGTTGATCAACCTACCAATTGCCAAATGGAGTAGAATGTGTTGTTACCTGTATTTATGGTATGGATGTGAGCATGCAAGGAAATTGGGTGGCTGAATGTTATAGCAGCAGACAGTAGACACCCATAGTGGCACCATGACATCTGTAACAGATACTGGAGTCACCATAGTAGCCAGTACTACACAGGGCAACAAAACCTACTGCAGGAAATGTGCTGAGCGACATGAGTGACCATATGACCCACACATGGCAGACAGTCACAGTCACAAACCCAAAAACAGTCTCAGCCAGCAGGACAGGTGTAGACAAACCCAAACAGAGCCTGTGTTATGGCTCCTGAATGATGGTTATGGTTAACTCCCCCCAGGCCAACACAGACAGACTACAGCAGGGCAGGCAGTGGGATGTTAGTTCTGAAGGGTAGGAAGTCACACAATAATATGTAGGGCAATCAAAGCTACGATCTGTATTACACTGGTATGCCTCTAGTCAGCATGATAGGTAAGAATACAGAATGAAATGGAGTATCTGACGTACCAGTTCAGTCATAGCAAATGTGTACATGTGTCAGGTGTGCCCCTCATCCTACATAGTAATGTAATAACAGTCAGGTGTGCCCCCTCAATCCTGTGTAAAACTGTAGAAATAGACTGGTGTGCCCCCCCATGTAGTAATGTAATAACAGTCAGGTGTGCCCCCCAACATTGTATAGAAATAGTCAGGTGAGCCCCCCACACTACATAGTAATGTAATAACAGTCAGGTGTGCCCCCAACCCTGTGTAGAAATGAAGAAATAGACAGGTGTGCTTCCCCCCATCCTATGTAGTAATGTAATAACAGTCAGGTGTGCCCCCCATCCTGTGTAGAAATGTAGAAATAGTCAGGTGAGCCCCACACCCTACGTAGGAATGTAATAACAATTCAGATGCTCCACTTTGGCAAGGCTTCTGATGTCATCCACCTAGAAGTACACCTTTGGGAAGATTGTAGCCCAGTAATCTCCATAGCACATCCTGCAACTGCGTACTGCTGTAGTGTGATAAATTAGGTAGGCGTTCTAATCCCAGACTTGGCAAGTGTGTGTGTCTGTCTGTGTAGAAAGCAATGCTTTTTAGGGTAGTCACACTCCCTACAATTCAAATGCTCAACTTTGGCAAGTCTGCTGATGTCATCCACCTAGAAATACACCTCTGGGAAGAATGCAGCCCAGTAATCTCCATAGCGTGTCCTGTAACAGTGTAGTGCTGTAGTGTGATATACACCTCTATTAGGGGTTCTATATCCACACATGTCAGTTGTGGATGTTTTGTGTGTGTTTCAATGTCTGTGTAGGGAGCAATGCATTTTAGGCTAGTCACACTCAGTACATTTCAAATGCCCTACTTTGGCAATCCTTCTAACGTCATTCATTGTGAAATACACCTTTGGGGAAGGTGTTCTTTAGTAAGCCCTGTGGTGTGTCCTATAACAGCTCCATGCTGTAGTGTGATATAGACCTCTGTTAGGGGTTCTAAACCCACACATGTTGGTTGTGGATGTTTTGTGTGTGTGTCACTGTCTGTGTAGGGAGCAATGCATTTTAGCCTAGCCACACTCACTACAATTCGAATGTCCTACTTTGACAATCCTGCTGATGTCATCCAATGTGATATACACCTTTGAGGAAGGAGTACTCCAGTAATCTCTGTAGTGCGACTATAACTGCATAGTGCTGTAGTGTAATAAACTAGTTAGGTAGGGGTTCTACTCCCAGATATGACAGCTGTGTGTGTGTGTGTGTGTGTGTGTGTGTGTGTGTGTGTGTGTGTGTGTGTGTGTGTGTGTGTGTGTGTGTGTGTGTAACTTGTATCCTGTGTGGAGGTGGGTGTGAGTGTGTGGTACCTGGGCCCAATGTAGAGTGGGATTTGCAAATTTCTTATATGGTGGCCTAGTATATATCACAATGTCCACCATATAGGGATAACAGATGTGAAATAGCCAAGAGACTGGGGTGCAAATCCATACCCATACATGACATCAAGGCCAGGCAATCACAGTTAGCAACTTCAGTATTACCCAGAGCACACTCTCAACCCATGTCTCATACAGACACATATATGCCTAGGCAACAGCCAATACAGGGGTAGTACACTGCATTTTGACCACTGATAGTAACTATGGAGTGATTGCAGTGGGCTACAGAGGGCATGGCACCCTGTCCATCTGTCCAATAGGCACATACATGGAGACAGTGCACTTTCCCCATGTTCCCCACTGGACACCTGCAGCACCTGTGGTGCCATCACATGTTACCCACAAAGGACATACCATGCCTGAAAACATGCCCTGTATGGACAGATGCAGCTGACACCAGGGAATGTGGTTAGCATGCTATCAATGTAGGTGCAGGGTAAACCTGCTGTCCATTACTAGTTCCCACCACAGATGGCCAAGACTGGCACACCTGATGATAATCTGTGTACACTGTACATGCATGTGGGAGGTGTGCACATCCCAGACACCGTCCATGTCATGGACTAAGTAACACATACATGGCAATTGATGCACAGCATTGGCCACACACAATAATCACCCAGGTGACTGGATGGGGGATACAATACCCACCTGTGTGGGCAAATGCAGAAACTACAGCCCTAAGCCACAATGCTGACCATTGTCATGTGCCCTGAAGCCAAGATATACCCATCAGCTAGCCTTGTATAGCTGTCTGGCACAGTCGACCATCACACACCTGTGCAGAAATGCACCCATGCATGTCAGTACTGGCACCCTGTGTGTTTGTGTGTGTGTTGTATGATGCATATGATCATATCCACACACTCTACAACCCCCATTGGCATACTGAAGCATGCTGCCTGATGTCAGACACCTCCCCATACCCTTTGCCCATATCACCTTTGTATGACCCCTGTGGTGCATGTGATACCTGCACAGTAATATGTTGTGGCAATCTCATTAGTGATGGGTTGTATTCCTGGCCCTGTCAAGTGTGTCAATGTGTGTGTATCCCTGTGAGAATGTGGCTATGTTGAAGCTGGCACCTGTTCATGTAGACAGGCACATGTACTACACCTACCATATAGCTACCATGTTCCTGTTGCAGATGTCACTCGCCATCACATATACGTTCTGACGACTCCACAACATGTAACCTATATGGTGCATCCAATAACTGCACAGAAATGTGACTGGGTGGAGGATACAATACCCAGTGTGGGCAAATGCAGAAACTACAGCCCTGAGTCCCAATGCTGACCATTGTCATGTGCCCTGATGCCAAGATATACCCATCAACTAGCCTTGTATAGCTGTCTGGCACAGTCGACCACCACATACCTGTGCAGAAATGCACCCATGCATGTCAGTACTGGCACCCTGTGTGTTTGTGTGTGTGTTGTATGATGCATATGATCACATCCACACTCACTACAACCCCCATTGGTATACTGAAGCATGCTGTCTGATGTCAGACACCTCCCCATACCCTTTTCCCATATCACCTCTGTATGACCCCTGTGGTGCATGTGATACATGCACAGTAATATGTTGTGGCAATCTCATTAGTGATGGGTTGTATTCCTGGCCCTGCCAAGTGTGTCAATGTACAATAAACAGAAAAAAATGTTGCTGGAAACTGCTGATTTGAAAACTGGAGTTTAATAACAGCATCTCAGATAGATTGTGGATTCGGGTCAAAACCTTCTTCAGACTAAAACACTGTACAAACAGGGCAAACATATTTAAAATCCTCCTGACCTGACTAGAGACTGTAAAAGCCGCTAAACATCAAATGACTACTAGTAATGTTGGTTTAACATGTGTGTGTCCTTGTTTTACATGTATTTATACAACTTTGTCAGTTCTATGTTTATGAAGAATACACTTGAGATGGAACTCAGATGGATGCAGATGTAGAGCAGATTCAAGTCCTGGTTTGAATGATACCCCAGGTTAGCTATCAACCAGTGTTAAAGAAGGAAGTGTAGAGTTTTAGCTTAATGTTATTTTAAAGGTTTATGATATGAAAGTTTATATTCAATAAACTGATGCAGTTTTATAGATTTTTCTATATTTTGCAACAAACCCTCTTATAACAGTAAATGTATGAAGTTATCACAGTGTCAATATTGTATGTGCTTAAGCATTCCAATATTCACAGCTACTTTAAATGTTTGAGATGAATTAATTACAACAGTAAATGATAGTGTTATCAATTAAGAATGGTATTTAAAGGCTGTGTAGATGCATGCTGACACAGTCTGATGAAGCCGCTTTTGGTGAAACATACTGCATGTGAATAAAGAGTTCCTGGCACTCTGGAGTTGTGGACTTTTCCTCCTGTGGTATACTTTGCATTTCTGAATTTACATTCATTGCCAGTGGTTTCATTTCAGACTGCTGAACTGGTTTTGTTTAAGCACTAGTGAAGTTATATTTATCAAGCATAACCTGTATTATGGGACTTGTATTTGTACAGTACTGAGGTCTGTGTACCTATGGTTAATCTTTTCATTTTCATTGTTAATATGTACTTTAGCCTGTGTACAGACTGTGGTAGATGTCATTGTTCTAGGTCCCATCCTATTTCATGTTGCATGCTGCTCCACTGTATGTTACCATTTTGGTTTACATGTTTGTAGGGCCATATACACATATGTCATATACCACAGACAGCCAGCAAACCAAACTGTGTAGCAGCCTAGTATATGTAGGGTTAGTCTGTGGGTGGCACATATGAGGATGGTGTTGAACAGATAGTGCATATACTGTCATATTATGCTAGCTTACCATATGTGGCTGTGGCTGTGTTCACATTGGTTGTGGTTATGCACTTTCACACAGGTGTATCTTACCCTGTGCTGTGACATGCCTGTAGAGCTTGTTATATATGCAGGTACATGTGCATTCCCCCATAGGAGATGTAGGCCAATGTTGAGCCAGTCTGCCTGTAGCCTGCGCAGTGCATTGTTACATGCCTAGCAGCTTAGTGTACTTACCCAGTGAGATGTCATGTGCTTATACTTGCTAGATGTACTGCTGCTGGGCCTCCCTTAACAGTCATGTATGTCAGACAGAGCAGTGGGGTGCTGTACATATGTATGTCAATATCTAGTGGGTAGTATGTGGCCATGGCACCCCTATACCAGCGGTTATTATGTGTCAGGCCAGACAGGGGTGTGTGAATGCATAACCTATGGTGGCATATGTATACCAGTCGTTATGTGTTATACCCATCAACATGGCTGTTAACATCCATATTGTCAGGCATGGTACACATGTTTTGCATTAAAGGGTTCTGTGTATACCTCTGGACTGCACAGAATGTGTCAGAATGTCCACATTTATTGGCCAATATCTCTGCTGGCATCCACAGAGGCATTACGTGCTAGCAGTGGTACTTTACTATGATATCCTTAGGATGTCTGTCAGTAGCCAATAGCACACTTGTGGAAAGCAGATGTGGCGTCCAACACACACCATGTCTGTAAAGACAATCACAATTACAGTAGAAATAGTCTAATAATATACCTACTATACATACCTGACATTCCCTTGCACTACGAAGTTGGGACTACAGTGGCTGGGGTAGGGCTACACTCCATGTCTAGGACATATGGTGAAAATATATGTACATATAATTATCCAGATATCTAAATATATGATTACACACATATATATCAACATATATAGATGGGTATGTAGATGTACATAGATATACATATACACACCCAGATATATACATATACAGAGCAATATATGTCTACACATATACAGATAGTGATACATATGCACATATATGTATGGATATCTACAGATATATTGACAGTAGTAGGTATATCAGAATAGATATGTATGCACATATAGTTTTATATATATATATATATATATATATATATACATACATGTATATATAAATCCAAACTCCAATAAAGTCAGCAGAAAAGCAGGTAGGCAAATAAAAACTATTCAGCTAATAAAATAATATAGCCTTTATTAAAATAACAAATGACAAGGTAAGCACTTTCACAAATAAAATTGCTTCCTCAGACCTCACAAATGCAGATACATCACTTCCTTTTAAACATCATAAGATTCAAACCAACCAATAAGAACACATATTATTTAAAGACATATAAAACATATCCATACAATTATTCAAATGTATACAACATAAGATATGTCTACTACATATTTATATCACAAATAATAAATAATAAAACCTCATAGCACTAAGGGAGGTTGAAACGAAGACCAGACGATCGAGGGAACAATACAATAAAGAAATTGTGGGACAGAATGGACAGAGTTTAATTTGGAATATCTCTAAGAGGTATCTATCTGAAAGAGAAATCGCTGTTCTTAATAAAGGATTTTCTTTTATCCCAGCTGCATCTGCAAATATTGTAGATACTTTGATTGATTTTAAATTTGCTTTGCGAAATATTCAATTGAAATTGATGTTTAATAATGAGCAGGAGGTTGATAATATTGTTAATACTGAATGTGTTAAGGGATGGGTTGTTTAAGAAACCTGGCTCCTTTAATCCACTATTTAATTCTACCCTTGAGGTTTTTTATAAGATCTGTGAATCTGAAATGTATGACTATTTTGATGGCAAGATATATAAGCATTTTAGTAAAAGCTTTGATAGTCTCACCAATGCTGAAAAATTAGCCTTGGCTTCATTGGAACAAGATGACAGTATTGTTATTAAATCTGCAGATAAAGGTGGTCATATAATTGTAGTGGACGGTGACTTTTATCTTGCCTGAAATGTTACATAATGCTGTCGTTTATAGACAAATTACTTTAAGTGAAGTTAATAATATTTGTGATGATGTAACTAAAGTTTTATTGAAATTGGTGGATGACCAGATCATATTGAAATAATTGTTTGCTTATTTTATTGTTGAAAAACCACTAATTCCAACATTACAAGGGCTTCCAAAGGTCCATAAGGATCGTCTGAAACCTCCTTTTAGGCCCATTGTAGCAGGGGGAGGGTGACTCACTGAGCCACTCTCCATTTATGTGGAGAAACAGCTGAGACCAATCTTGGATATGTATCAATATACATTGAGGGACACCAAACGTGTTACAGGATTTATTTTGTTTTGTTGAAAGTTATGAAACGTCTTTGAATGGACACATTATGGTCACATATGATGTGACCTCACTTTTCACTGTCATTCCTAATATACAGGGTATTCTGATGGTTAAAAGTTTTTTGAAGCACTACAGTTCATATTCAATAGCTCATATAGACTGATTTGCAGTCTGTTGCACATGATGTGTTTTTATTCAATGGTGGGTATTACCAGTTGTTAAGCATAGCTATGGGCACACCATGTGCCAATAGCTACTCCAACATGGTTATGGCAGAATGGGAGACTCAGCACATGTTTTCCCATCCTTTAGCAGCAAAATATCTTGTTTTTTACAGATGTTTTGCCGATGATTTATATTTCATATGGGCAGGTGATGAATGTGAGTTAAGGGATTTTGTTAGTGATATAAATTCCAGCAGTGAATTCTTGAGATTCACTGGTAAATACTCATTTCATAAAATTGAATTTCTGGATATATCTATTTGTATTGATGATGATGGGCATATACACACTGATAGATACACCAAAGAGTGTTATCAACCCTCTTACCTTCATAGGACCAGCATGCATCTCAGTCACATATTTAATAACATTGTAAAGGGGCAGGTGATGCGCTGCTCCAGGCTGACTGACAGGGATGACAGCTGGCACCTAGAGATTGATAGAATGAAGAATGATTTCACTGGGAGAGGGTATGGTAAAGATGAAGTTCACAAGATAGGAATGGATGTAAGAGCTATGTGAACTACTAGAGCTAGACCATACTTTTCAAAACCTATCAGATATGATAGAGCCCATACCATGATGAACAATCAAGTCCCATTTATTTTTGCCTATACATGAGATAATGGGGCAATAATGAATATTTTAAGAAAAAATTGGCAGATACTTCAAACTGATGCACAGGTTGCTCAAGTAGTGGGAAAACAGCCACGTATACAGTATAAGACTATGAGGAATCTTAAATGTAGGTTATGTTATCCTACTTTGGGTCGATGTCCCAATATGATAACAACACAGGGTACAGTTAAGTGTGGACATTGTAACTTTTGTGAACATATCTTTGAGGGTACTGAGTTCCAGCATCCAGATACAGGGAGGATTTTTATTTCTCAGGCAGGAGCTGACTGTAACAGCAGGAATCTTATATATCTGGCCAGATGTATATGTTGTTCATCATTTTATGTTGGTAAAACCAACAGAGGACTGAGTGAATGCATTAGAGATCATCTTCATTGTTATAAAAGAAAACACACTTACAGTGCTATAGCGAAACATATGTTGGCAATGGGTGAGGTACATCAGTTTAAATAAAATGTATTGGAGCTGGTCCCAGAGGGTGATAGGTTAGGTGACATCTCTAATAGAACCAAAAACAAGGAGTTGAGATGGATTATTAAGTTGAAAGCACACTTAAGTTAAGGATTGAATGATCACATAGCCATTACGGCAAGATTGAGGGGTAGGAGACTGAGGAAATGTTAGACTGTGCTGTGTCTTACTATAGTAGTGCTAGTCATTTTTGACCTTGTATATTACATAGATTTTAGTGCTATGAGGTTTTATTATTTTTTATTATTTATTTATTATTTGTGATATAAATATGTAGTAGACATATCTTATTATGTTGTATACATTTGAATAATTGTATGGATATGTTTTATATGTCTTTAAATAATTTGTTATTTTAATAAATGCTATATTATTTTATTAGCTGAATAGTTTTTATTCGCCTACCTGCTTTTCTGCTGACATTATTGGATTTTGGATTTTTACTTATTTGTTATTTGGTGGTTTCTTCGGCTATATATATATATATATATATATATATATATATATATATATATATATACCAACATAACTAGACATATCTGTACACATAGGAAGTGCATACATATATAGCTATATACACATATATCTATATGTACATATACATATACCTGTATATACACATATGTATATATACGGGTCTACTACTAATGACAGAAAACTCACCGACGCCAGATGACCCGACAGTAGTGTACCCGACAGGGTGATTTGCCGACAGCGGAAAAAGACCGACAAGGGAATGTGCGATCGCGGCATGTGTGTGTGCGCGATGGTGGAGTGGAGGCGGTCAGGTAAGTGCTCGAGATTGTGGGATGTCGGGTTAGGCTGTGGGAAAGGTGAGTGTGTGTTACGTGTCGGAGGGTGGTTCGGGGGTAAGTGTGTGCTAGTGAGGGACTGTAGTTTAGGGGCGGGTTAAGTGAGTTAGGGTTAGGGTGCAGGTAGGTGATGTGTGTGTTAGTGTCGGAGCTTGGGCTAGGGGTGGGTTAAGTGAGTTAGGGTTAGGGTGCAGGTAGGTGATGTGTGCGTTAGTTAGAGCTTGGGCTAGGGGGGGGAGTTGTGGTTAGTAGGGGTAGGTGTAGGGTGTAGTGTGTGTGTTAGTCGGAGAGCTTGGGCTAGGGGTGGGTTAAGTGAGTTAGGGTTGGGGTTCAGAGTGAGTGCTATGTGGTGTGCGATTAGGTGAGAGGGTGTTAGGTGGCTATGCAGGGTCTAGTGTGTGTTGTGTAGTGTCGCGTGTTGTAGTGTCGGGTTTGTGTGTTGTCGGTCATCTGGCGTCGGTGAGTTTTCTGTCGGGGAATCGTCGTGTCGGGCATTAGTAGTAGACCCATATATACACATATGTGTATATATATATATATATATATATATATATATATATATATATATATGTGTGTGTGTGTGTGTGTGTGTGTGTGTGTGTAAACATATGTACATATGAAGAGATGTACACATGGCCATATATATATGTAGTACTATACAGATGTGTATACAGACATATGTATGAGTATACATGTATATATACATGTAGACATATATACACCTATGATATGTATACAACCATATTCCTGTCATGAGTAAACATCACGGTTGTGTATACCCTCCCACATGTATCTCACTGTATGTATCTGCTATGTGTACATTATGATAAAACAACATATGTGATGCAACAGTCATATTAATAACAAGGACTACACAATTTCAGAAGTAAAGGCAATTGTTCAATACTACTCAATATATGTATTGACAGCTATATTGGTAAAACAACATCTGGCTTTACAGTGGTCATGGTGTAGTGGTTAAGTGCTGTGACTTCAGTATAAAGGGTCCCGGGTTCAAGACCTGCAAAGGCTGTTCATTTTTTTGCTGGGCAGAACAAGGGCTGTTGGATAGAGAGTGGTTGAGGCTGTTTTGAGCAGCTTTAAGCACGTTTACATGGGTTTGCGTGAAGCTAAGTGGTGCTAAACTTTGGGTAAATGTACTGGCACTTACACAGTGCAGGCAGCGCTTACCAGTGCGCAAATCAGCTTAGCTGTCATATTGCAGCAATGTTGATACTTGCTAAGCATAGCTTAGCCCTGCTAACCAGGACACACAACCCAGTCTGATAACCTGTAATAAGTGTATGTAATGCCATGTACAATACATGTACCTATGTGCTGTCATTACAGTAGCAAGGGGTGTGGGTGTCATGTGTGAGACACAGACATATATGAGGCCTTTACAGCACTGTTATACATGTGAATGTATGACATACAGGTGTAGTAGCCCAGGGTATATGCTGTCACACTGGCATGTAGTGTACTACTGTTGACAGTGCTAATGCAGGCAAGATCAGAGTGCTTAATGTAGTACTGACAACAGGCACACCTGCGAACATGGCTGGACACTGATGAATTCCTGTCATATCCTTGGTGTGTGAGCTGTGTCACAGTATATACCCCTTACTGGTCTGTCAGCGCACTCGTGCTACTGCATAGCTACCTGCCAAGCTGATGACTGTCAGTCCCTGTACAGATGTGCAGATGGCAGGTATACAGCTGGGATATGTACAGGCAACCTACGCTTGATTGACACCCTACTATGCATGTGGCATGTGCATGAGATGCATATCCCTGTATTACCAATGTTGAGGTATTACGAAGGGTTGTATCGCAGTCGTGGGCAATGTGTGATAGTGGATATGGCAGAGTATCATCCTGGGTTTCAGGAAGTAAAATATCCAGTGGGGGATGTGGGTGCTTTGTACACTGTTATTACACCAAGGTACACCAGGTATATGTGCCATGTACCACATTATGTTTACCACTGTCGCCATCAGTCATACAGGTAACTGTTATCACAATCCAAGCCAGTTATGCATGTGATGTGTTCAGCCAACCTGTAACACGATGGAGACATGGTCAAGGTAGTTAGCAGTGATAGGCCCTGGTATCTCAGATGTGTGTCTGGCTGTTATGTATCTGTAAATGTGTATATGACGGTATGCCGCATTACGTGTCATCCAAATACACCCATTACATCCCCCATCAGCATACTGTACATGCCAGGAGATGTTCTGCATGTACCATGTAACTTGGGACACACCTCACCCTGAACACTGTGCAGTGTATGCATTGTAAACCACACACATCAGTATCACGACATTGCTAGATAGGGGTCTAGTCCCAGTGTTGGCAAGTAACAGTATGCATGTATGTGGATAGGTCTACATCAGGTTGCAGGGTATACACGCCTCAGTAGGCCACCTGTCCATGTGGCACAGGCAATACCTGGTATAGTAACCTGTGAAATGTGTTCGACTGTACCCCAGATATGTCACTGCCATGGTGTCAGCAGTGACATACTCTGTTCTGTAATATGACTGCAGACCATCCTCCTGCTGACACATGTACACCTACAACACACATGATAACATTTTATAAATCACAACCAACTAGTGTTCCTAACAGCAATAAGGTATAATTGCTGGATGGCTACACTACCTGCCAAATATGCCTCACACTCTACTCCCTACAACATGTTACACTGCAGGACTGTGGTACACTGTTGTACAGCCACTGTGTGCATCAGAACCATATCAGCATGTTCCTGCATTGATGGTATGGATGACAGGGATGGGGCACAGGTATCCTCATATGCACAGGGCATCCTTGTGCTAACACATATACACCTACCAACACACATGGATAACATTTTAGAGACCACAACCAACCAGTGTTACTAACAGCTTTAAGGCACCATTGCTGGATGGCTACACTACCTGCCAAATATGCTTCACACTCTACTCCCTACAGCATGTTACACTGCAGGACTGTGGTACACTGTTGTACAGCCTGTCCCTGCATCGATGGTATGAATGACAGGGATGGGGCACAGGTATCATCATATGCACAGAGTGTGGTGTTGGTTTTCCAGAGGCCGAGGGCTGGCCATACATTTGACACCATGTGTGTGGGTGAGGGGTGTACTCTGGGGAGCTGGCTGAGGTGATGTTGTGTGTGTAGGCATGAGGTTGACCTAGGTGTGTTTGCATAGTGTTTATGGACAGCTGTAGACCATACCTGGCAGTGTGTGCAGTTCACTGCCTCCGGCCATGGACATGTGGACTGTGCCTGCCAGGGGTTCCATGGACACGTCCAGGTACAGGCGTTGATGTGCTACTCTCACCTGCTGAAGACATTTGTTCTCTGGTACCAGGTCCCCCTGGGACTGCCCAGGACCACGTGCACGTGGCATACTGTAGTGTGGTGTGGACAGCACACCCCCCACACTACCGTGGCTGCTACTGCCACTACGGGAGCCCCTTGGTGTCCTAGCATGTCCACGTTGACTGCCAGCTGTTGGTGTTGCTGGTCCATGTCCACGTGGGTGTTACCGCATCCCCACCACATGTTGAAGCACGGACACACCATGGCCAATGAGGGCCATCATCTCATCATGCCATCTATCCACTTGCTCGGTAGAAGTACAGATGGCACCCGACAGTTCATAGAGGTTTTTGCTTACAGATGCAAAATCAGCCCTCTGCAGCCTAAGGCCCTGTTTGGTGTAATGCTCAATACGTGCCTGCACCACCATTACAGCCTGAAACATGCTTCTGCTGGTTGCAGCTATGTCGCCTCTGCCAGGAGCATGATGTCCAGCTTCCCTACCATGAGAACCCTGGGACATCTGCCTATGTGGCAGCCTGCCAGACATCTGGTTATGCCTGCTGTGACCCGACACAGTAAGCATGATTACCACACTTTCCTGTGCACTGCCACTGAACGCCAGCTGTCCCTCTGCTATGGCCACTGGTGATGGAGTGTGTATAGGCACTGCAGCTGTGTGCGGGGGTGGGGTGTCTAAAAGGGGGATGTCAAACATTGGCACGGTGTCAGACCCTGACAACCCCACCTGTGCCTCAATATTATTATCATCATCATCGATGTCTGTATGGACACCTACATCAGATTGAATGCAGGAGGGACCCTGACCCACCTCACCACCTGTGGGGGAAAACAATGAACACACTTTAAAACCTGTACAGCATTGCCTAACAGTACACACACACACACACACACACACACACACACACACACACACACACACACACACACACACATATCGGTAATACCTACCTGTCCATGGCTTTACAGACAGTCCCATGTATATGTCCATGTGTTACCCCATCCTGCATCACACTTGTTAACATACACACATTGATAACACTCATTAACATCACAGTCCTCTAAATACCCACAAAAACAGCCACAACACAAGGCCTGTTGCTACTTTACCCGCCTGACCTGTGTGGCCTCACTACTGTCATTTGGTATGCACCCTCTGTATGGCCGGAATGATGTACATCCCCCTATATGTGTGGGCTGCTATGTTGTATCCATAATAGCTCCCACTGGTGTGTCATGTGTATGTAATGCTCAGTACATGCCAGATATGCTGCTCCATCAGCCCATCATGTGTCATCTGTAATATTTGTATACACTCCCTGGTGTTGACTATTACTTCCCCAATGCATCTGTAGAGCTGCATATGTGGGTTGTAGGTGACTTCTCTGCTAACAGCAATATTAAGTGTGTACCTGGAGTCTCCCTTCCCTCCGGATGCCTGTTCCATGCTACAGACCATATTATACTATTTGCTGTCCTGTGATTACACACACATGACAGGTATTCCTGGTGTGTAATGTGGCAGTCCATGTCCATGAACTGCACAGTCCCAAAGGGGTGTACAGCCATATGAACACCCCACAATCACACATGTGCATACATGGCCACACACACAAACACACACATGCACACATGCATCATACATGCATCTAACTCCCACCACTTCACCAGAGTGACCCTGCAGGCAAACTAACTAACCACCAGGATGCACACACACACATATACAGGTGAGGTTGCACAATGATCATACACACAGTCCTCCTATTACCCATTTGCCAACATGCAGAACATATGGTACAGAACAGCATGCAGTTCAGCTATAGTCAATGCATGCTAGCAACAGTATACATGTTTGTGATGCATGTGCTGTGACTAGGTGATGCCCCTTCCCCTGGATACTACTGCACCCATGTACACAGTATTGCTGTGCACCTGTTCTGCATGCTGCTATGTACTGTGCACCACAACTCACAGGTGTACAACCCATTGCGGAATGGGTAGTACTGTGTCAGTTATGTCAGCTTTACTTCTCACAGCCCCTATGTGTTTTAGCAACACATAGTTGGGATGATAAGTGGACTGTTGTCATTGGTGAATGCCTGATGCCTGATTTACAGCTGTCAACATCAACAGACCATGTATGACCACTGCAGAAATGCTTACACTGACAACCATCAGAGCATACCATGGCTATGGGGGGTGTACATACCTTTATTGATTTTGCACACACATCCTTGATCTTCCATGGGACCACAGCACCACATATCTTAGCAGTACCTAAGCACGGTATGTAACATATGTCCTGTACTTTCACATGCAGTGTCTGCAGATTGTGTTAGGTGTGCGGCTGATGACCACAATGCATGCACACCATGTGGGCATATGTGTGCACAACCTTATCATGATGATTTATCACACCTCTTGTTGTGTGTACTACACATGGGTGCAGTAGTATCCAGGGGAAGGGGCATCACCTAGTCACAGCACATGCATCACAAACATGTATACTGTTGCTAGCATGCATTGACTATAGCTGAACTGCATGCTGTTCTGTACCATATGTTCTGCATGTTGGCAAATGGGTAATAGGAGGACTGTGTGTATGATCATTGTGCAACCTCACCTGTATATGTGTGTGTGTGCTATATACAAAGAATTTTGGGGGGGACTTTAAAACTATGTTGGAAATAAGGGAATGTCTTTGGCAACTGAGACTTGATGCCAGTAATGCCCCTGGTATCAATGAAGTACTATCCCTAGCATGTATTTTAAAATACAAGGCAGCTTGTATATAATACACAACTATGTAAATTCAAATATATTAACAGATATGTCTTCTGTTTTATATGGAATGTTTATCATTGCACACAGTTTTTTAGTTTTGTGTTTTTTTTGACGTTTCATTTTTATTTTTGTTTTATTTTGGTTCATTTATTTATTTTGGGTAGTTATTACTTACTTGAGATTCTAGCAAACAAGGCATTGTTGAGCAGGACTTTAAGATTTGGTGAACAGGAATTTTAGGGGACAATTGTTTAATTAACTACCGTCCTGCTTTTTTTTCATCATTGATTAATTAAGTACTAATCAACAGCTGTATTTAAAGGTTGTTTTTACTGAAGTTAACTGACTCTGAAGATGCCCATGAGGGTGAAAGCGCTTAGTCAGTTCAAGTTGCTGTATTTTTGAGTCTTCATTCATCCGTTTGTGGACTAATAAAGGTTTTGTGAGTTTACCTGTTATGTTACCTTAGTGCCTTCTTGTTTACGAGTTGTTTTACACTCTTGGAGTTTGTTCAGTGTTTGTACATATGTAGACATGGGCATATAGGTATATATCTATATATGTGTAGATATATGTGATGTCATACATATGTGCACATATATATGTCTACATATGGACATATGTATATTTCTGGACATACATGCTGATATACATTTATCCTTTTATATTATATATGTGACATATGTACACATATGCATACTGATATGTGGGGTACATTCAGACATCAGCTCCACAATCCCACAACACCTTCCTGCACAGCTGCACTGTTCTGCCTTGCTACAACACAGACAGGTGCCACATATGGACAAGGCCTGACAGTGGGGTATATGTGGGACCTGTTTGCAGCTAACCCTATTACACATCTATGGCATTCTGGCATGCTACATTACAGATTCACCTGAGTACCCTGCAAGTGGTGGGTCATGGCTCCCACATTTCCATCATAATGGCATTACTTCCACCACAGGGACAGACACTATTGTCCATAGCAGTTGTTCAGTTGAACATCATCACAACAACACCTGATGGCACATATAACTCATTCCACATCATCTATCCCATTATGCTAGACCGGGTACTACATTCTAATACATGTACATATACTTCACATAGCTGTTGTGGGAATGATGTATTTATGAATGGCAGCTGACTAAATGCCTGCATTTTTCACTGTTAGTTTGCTGAACTGTATCTTTCTCTCTCTCTCTCTCTCTCTCTCTCTCTCTCTCTCTCTCTCTCTCTCTCTCTCTCAATTGCAGCCTGGCTTTAGTAGATCAGGTGATGGCATCTGCACCAATCAGTGTCCTACACTTGCTAGCTGTATGCAGCTTGCTGTGTAGTACTTCCAATTACCACTGTCATGGCCACGACCTACTATAAATCCCTACATCATGCCGGCATGGTTCCTTTACCTTTCCTGTGTAATGGACATCCTTCCTGTGTGTGGGCATCACTGTTACAGACAGCAGGTAGTAATACCTCTTACAGGGGAACCGACACACTCAGGCCAGCTACATATTTATAGGAGGTTCCAGAACTACAGAAAGAGTGTGAGTAGAGTTGTGTTATGCTTTGTATAGTACTGGTGTTACAGGATGTGTGTGTAGATACTGTTTACATTCGAATGCAGTCTGCATAGCTCTCAACTTTGGACCTAACCTCTTGGTGGCCAGAGGTGTGCCTGTCATGTTTTGTCTGTCCACCACACAGGTCCTGTGTCAGATATTTCACTGGCAGTGTGTGTGTGTGTGTTGAGTGCTTTCAGTACATGGCTACATCCATTTATGTTTCTAACCTCAATTCCCTGCCTAAGGGTATGTTGCAGACTATCCTGTAACACCAGCAACTTGCTTAGTGTATGGCAACAGTTTTCCACATATGGGCCTGTGTTCCAGCCTCTGTCCTCCACCTACATACCAAGCTTTGCACATATGACATGCTGTCGGGAGTTGTTCTGTACTGGGCTGTGAGTATCACACTGCCATTGCTGCCATGAGTCCATTGCTGTTGTATCCCCCACACATACTGTGGGGCTGGGGCCATATATGTGTGGGCTTCACCTACACAATACATATGTGCCCTTATGCACTCCACATGCCAGTGTATGCAACAGTGGTATATGGCCCTGTATTATTGAGTCTGGGGGGTGGGGTTTGCACCATAAATGACCTAGGCTGTTACAAAATGTGGGATTATCAAGAGTGAGCTGCCTTAAGGTATCTGGATGTACAGTACTGTATACTTCACCTATATTTACATTACTCACATAAATTGGGTTAATGCAGGCCTACCGCCTCCTGCCATACAGACTGTTCTGTTTGTCAGTGTGCTTGTGATAGTGTCAGATATGTCTTGTTATGTAACAGTTACATCCCATGTGGTCAACTGAAGTCTTTACCACCTAGTGATTTTGTACAGAGTGTAGATAGAGGCTGCTGAACTATACACCTGCATTACATACTGTTGATTGTTTGGTATCCTGTGGCCCAGTCTGTCTGGGTCTATATTATAACATCGAAGTTCTCTAACATCAAATGTTATAATATCGAACCCGTAATGTAAAACGCTGAAAACAGCGAAGGTTTAGGATATCGAATTCTTTCCCAGGGAAAGAATTCGGTCGGCCATTGCTGTGGCTTCGCTGTTTTCAGCATTCGATATGTTGGAGCATTACGGGTCGGGTTCAGATAAGTGTGCAATTGTGTGTAGGTTAGAGTTTGGAGGTGGGTTAGGTGAGTTAGGGTTAGGGAGCGGGTCAGGTAAGTGTGCGGTTGTGTGGATGTTAGTGTTAGGGCATGGGTTCAGGTAAGTGTGCGATTGTGTGTAGGTTAGGGGGTGGGTTAGGTGAGTTAGGATTAGGGCGCGGGTCAGGTAAGTGTGCGAATGTGTGTAGGCTAGGGTTAGGGGGCGGGTTAGGTGAGTTAGGGTTAGGGCCAGGGTGAGGTGAGTGTGCGATAGTAATGGACCTTAGGGTTAGGGATAGGTTAAGGTAAGTGGATAGCTAGTACCGTATGTAAAGTTTTGTTTAGGTGTAGGATTTTAAGTGTATGTGTGTGAATGGCTGTTTTTTGTGTGTGTTTGTGCTGTGTGTATGTTTCTCGGAATAGCAATTCTTTTCCCAAGGAAAAAATTCGCTATTCTGACTGTTCGATGTTTTCACACTTTGGTGTTTAGGGTTCGATATAATAACATTCGATGTTAGAGAACTTCAGTGTTATGATATAGACCCGTCTGTCTTTACTATTGCACAATTTGAAGGCCTGGCACAGACAGCAACAGTTGTGAACCTTTCCAGACTACTGTATCAGTATAACTGTTTCACAGTTGCATTAAGCTGTTTATATGGATGTCAGTGTCTGAACAGCTGTATGACATGGCATATAGAACTGTAATAGTACACAAATAAAGGTTTTCCATTTCTGCAAACCTGTGTGTGGTGTTTTTTCCTATGACCTCTCTGTGGGTAAATGTTGCAGGCAACAATTGTCATTTGTATGGGTGGCCCATACTGTGTGCACCTTCTACATATGTATCTTACTGTACATATCTCTGCGTGTGTATGTGTAGTCACATGTATATTTATATATATATATATATATATATATATATATATATGTATATCTGTATCTGCATGCATATATATGTCTGTGTATATGTATCCCTGTATCTGCATGATATGTCTTGTATAGATCATCCACCATGTTGATAGCTTCCACATTTTACATTTCCTATGGGAGCCAGACTATACTGCACAATATGTTACCAATACCAGCCTGGCATTATACAGGTGGGATGTAGTACTGTTAACATCTTGTGCCCATGTCATGTCAGGTCCTGGTTATGGGATCTGCAACACTTGGTAGTGTATTGCAGGGTGGATGCGTTTGGCTTTGGGGAGGGGGTATGCCTATTCGTACAAGGTGTATATTGTTTGGGGCCTCTCAACCCCATTAATGGTGCATGTGGACGTATTTGTTTTTGTTAATCTACCATTGCTATCTACAGATGTATGGCCATATATACCTATATATATATATATATATATATATATATATATATATATATATATATATATATATATATCTGCTTACATATATATAACTATATCCGTATATAACTACATAAATATATATCTGCGTAGATATATGTAACTTGCTGTGTATATCTATATCTATATCTATATCTATATATATATATATATATATATGTATGTATATCTGTATCTGCATATATGTGTCCGTGTATATGTATCCTGGGGATGTTGATAGCTTCCACATTTTGCATTTCCTATGGGAGCCACACTGTACTGCATGATATGTTACTGCTTGCTACAGATCATCCACCATGTCCCAGGACCCCCATTCCGCATTTCTGCTGGAAACACTGGGAAACATAAAGGTCCTACCAAACACCCTAATATTGGATGATTTCAATTACCCAAACATTAACTGGGAGAACTACTCATGTACTAACTCCCTTGCCCAACATTTCCTAGAATTTATAAACTCAAATGCCCTGGTTCATCTGGTCAACACTCCCACCAGAGGTGACAACATATTGGACCTGGTCATCACCAACATGGGCGACCGGTGCTCCACACCGGAGGTCAACCCCTCGCTGGTTAGATCTGACCATAAACAAATCACTTTGGATATCCACATTCCGCTCCCACCCCCGGACAAGAAAACCACCGTGAAAAACTTTTCAAAAGCAAACTTCACATTACTTAAGACCGAGGTGGAAAGTTTCAAAGCCCCCATGTTGAAGGATAATGCTGTCCAAGCTGCAAAATCCTTTACTAATGCATTCTATGGGCACCTACTAGAATGCATGGATCATGCCATCCCAAGCAAAATCAGGACTCACTCCTCCAAGAAAAGAAAACCAGTCTGGTGGACTCCTGCCATAAACAAGCTATACAATAGAAGGAGGAAACTAGTACAGAAAAGAGTAAAATCCCAAGAAGGGAAGACATCTCTGATCAGGATTAGCAAGAAACTACGATTCTTCATAAAATCATCCAAGGCGAGCTTTGAAAGAAAAATTGCCAAGGACTCCAAAGATAACCACAAGGCATTCTTTAGCTATGTCAAGAAGTAGCAATGCTCAGATCTGCCCAGAGTTAGTGCAGAATGGGACAAAATGCACTGAACTGACTGATATCGCCAACATCCTGGCAGACAGGTTCAGCGCAAACTTCACCCCCCTCTCACCCGCAAAAGGGCCCATAACCATACCAGAAGAATGTAGAGTCCCTGAAATCCCAGACACTCAAGTTAAAACAGCCCTCTCCAAAGCCAAAAACACAGCATAAATGGGACCGGACAGTGTCCGAGGCTGCATCCTACATGAGCTCAAAGACAAACTAACCCCTCACCTAAACACATTGTTAAAACTCAGCCTCTCCACAGGTTATGTACCTATAGAGTGGTGTACAGCAATGGTTATTATGCTCCACAAAGGAAGAGCCACAACAGACCCCTGGAACTATCGCCCTATAAGCCTGACTAGCTTGGTCTGCAAGGCTATGGTGTGCATCATCATGGAACTCATTAACAGACACATTGGGAACCTCCAAATACTGAATCCTACACAGTTCGGCTTTGTTAAGGGCAGATCATGCCTCCTAAACCTGGTGGGCTTCTTTGAGACAGTTACCAAGGCTATAGACGAGGGAAAGATGGTACACACAGCCTATCTAGACCTCGCTAAGGCCTTCAACACCATTCCTCATTCTGGTATTATAGACAAGCTCACCAGCCTGAACATAAACCCCAACATCAGAAGATGGGTTGCTAACTGGCTCATGGACAGAACCCACATGGTGAGAGTTGCTGGAGCTAGGTCCGACTCTAAACTGGTTACAAGTGGCATTCCCCAGGGCTCAGTCCTAGGACCCCTCCTGTTCAGCATATACGTCTCAGAGGTACGGGCAAGCACAGGAGGACTATGGCTGACCAAGTTTACAGATGACTGCAAACTAGAGGCTATAATTGACTCTCCAGCTGACACAGACATCCTCCAAAAGGGTCTCACTGAGACAGATACCTGGTGTCAAAATCATAGCCTCAAGCTAAATGCCAAAAAGTGCATAGTCATCCCCTTTGGAAAAAACAAAGTACCCACAAACTACCACATAGGTGGTAGTCCCCTAAATACGGAAGATGTAATAAGGGATCTAGGGACCCAAGTAGACAGCAATCTCACCTTTGATAATCACATTGCCAAAGTGGTTAGAAAATCCTTCTACATGGCCCACTTAATCACAAAAGGTTCACATCCAGATCAAAAGAGGTCATTGTGCTCCTCTACTCATCACTAATCAGACCCATCATAGAGTACAATGCCCCATTTGGGATGTACCTTACAAGACATCTGCAACAGCTGGAAAGACCACAGTAGTACCTCACCAAGAGGATCACTGGCCTCAAACAGATGCCCTATGCAGCTCGACTGAAGAAACTACAGCTATACTCGGTTGCATACCACCTATTCAGAGGTGATCTTTGCCTGACATACAAGGCCATGTCCAACCCAGAATTGATGGACATGCTCCAACTAAAGAAAACCTTATCCCCTCAAGCCACATGCTCTAGGGATCTAGACCTCACCACAACAATAAATAGGACGTGCTGGAGGGATGGAATCCTGTCCCAGAGACTTCCCATGCTTTGGAACAAGATCCCAATTTACATTAGGTATAGCTCCTCGCTAACACTCTTCAAAAGAAATCTTGACGAGTGGATGGGAAACAGAACGTTTACCTCGGGATCACTTCAGTGGCTCTGCTGGACAGAGGCACGGGGAACTAATCTAAGGAGGGAGGCGAAAGCCAACACATTCTGGCTAGGCTTATAAATGCCTTTGGACAGATAGCCTAGTGCCTACATATGAACCTATATGTAGATATATAAGTGCAGACATATATGTCGATGTAGGCATTTGCATGTATTGATATGTTTCTGAAAACATCAGATGTATGTATATCTGGTATGGCTTTGTAGTAAATCACTTTGTCTATGTTGTGCAGGGTCCTGGGTTTGAGCCTTGCAGAGGCTATTTATTTTGTTGCTGGGCAGAACACAGGCCGTTGGATACAGAGTGATTAAGGCACTTTAAAGCAGTTGTAAGCGGGTTTGCATGGAGGTAAGCCCTGCTAACTTCCGGTTACAGTTTTTTATACTCAGTTAGCTTCTAAATTGCTTAAACTGTGTAGGCATTGCTTACCCCTGTGCAAACAGGCTTAGACACACTTACTGCTACTTAAAAGTGCTTACTCCTGCTTATCCCCAATAAAGGGTTGATAGGAAACAGCTGTGCATATACACTGAATTTGGAGGTAGATTTGGACACTCAAACCCCTGGGAGAGGGGTGAGGACAACAATAATAAGTTGTGATGCCAATTAGACCGGATTACATGTGTCCAGTGGACATGTGTGCAAAATGGACAGCTATGTATGGGATGTGATTTTTTTTTTTTTGTGGGACCAGATTGCCCTTTTTTTTCAGGTGAGAGTGGGATGTCGGGTAGGGGTAGTAAGTATATTTCTGGAGGTAGTTTGGGTAGGTCAACAGACAAGACACACAAGATGCATACAGGGGCAGTATATGACACATGTGGGGGGTAAACACCTTGATGGGGAAGGGTGTTTGGATATTGGAAGCCCACAAGCCCCCTAATGGTAACAGTGGAACTGAGGTCCCCACCCATGGGCAGTCACCACTGCACCTTCACAGCCCCAAAGGTGGCTGTGCTGGGGGCTGAGCCGCAGAGCCAGGCTGACTCTCTAATTGTGACACTCGGCCCTTGAGCTGGCATAGAAGATCACTGAACTGCTCATTGATCGCTCTACGCACCACGACCTGACCTGGCGACGGGTGACAGGTGACTTTCTGTGTCCACTCCAGGGAGGACGAGCCCCATCCCCTGAGGTGGTTCCACCCAAAGGTGGTGCAGGACCAATGGACAGGGTGGTGCGGGGTTGATCCCCAGACATGCTGGTGCCTAGTGCCTCAGCCAGCTGAGGTGGGACAGGTGGGTCCTCTGGGACCGGCCTTCCCAAGCCTGCTATAGTGTTTAGATTTCAACATCATATATGGGTTAGCAATAGTCAACACATTCCAGGGTTAGGTATAACAGCATGCATAGATATTCCCATTAACCCAGACACCAGGTATGGAACAACTGCATAGCAAACAAAACACATGCATATATGGGACCACAGTGGTAATAAGAATAGCATGCAGGTATCTTGATGGCACCATGCAAACAATGTTGGAATAATTCAATATGGCACATGCATGGGAACCATTAAAATATTAACAAACAATTGGACAGTATCAGAGTTAGTACATACCAGTTGGGGTGGGTATGTTGATTATTGTTGGAGATAAGGTGGGGGGGACAGATGTCAATTAACAAGCAGTATATTCCTGTACTCCACATTACTTTCCTAGTCAGTGCTGTTATCTGTATCTTACAAGTCTTGCTACACTACCCTATAGACCTATATTGGACACTGATATGGCTATCAACATCATTACACATGAACCAGTTTTACCTGCAGTATACACCTCTTATCTGGTATATCTGTGGAAGGAATGTTTGTTAACACTAACTGTTTGTACACATACTCCCAGATTCCAGGTTGATGTTTTGCACTATGCTATTCAACTCTTTCTGCATAGACTCTGGCCATGTGTTGACCACATGCTGGTGTGCCTGGACATATCTAGAATATTGTCCTCTTCCACCTTTAGTGACCTGACACACATATACATGCTTTCCTGCACAGTTATATTATATAGCACAGTGTGGGCGATAGTGACCAGTGATACTTTATTATTCAGAGAAACTGCAACACTCACAATCCCCTACAATACCAGGATGGACAGTACCAGTACAGGTTATATATTGGTCTGTATTTCTCAGCACAGTGTTCATAGCCAATGTACCTGTTTGGAGCAATGTTTGTTAGCACTACCTGACTGTTGCCATACAAGGTTCCAGATTTCACATTAGTATTATGCACATACATCTCACTCTGTTACTGTACACACTCTGGTCACAGCTTGACAACATGGGAGTGTAGATAGGCCATACTTGAAATATTACTCTCCCAACAGTTTTGGGGTTTGCTACAGTGACAGGTGTGTTCTCATGATGGTTAACAATCACTTGTATTCCCTGTTTGCTGGCTACGCATCTGGGATCATCCCACAAACTTACCAGGGGGACAGGGGACAGGCAGCAGATACGGGCACATATACTGGACATTCTAACCTCATGTGTACAGTTGTGGGGTATGAATCTGTATGCAGTCTAATTCCACTCCCAGGATTCAGATCATGGTTGTGTCTACTACAACTTAAACATTGCCCATCACAGTTGTGTCTGCTATATTGATATTGCTGTATATCTCCAATGTGCTTTCTGTCTTAATAATCCCCTGCGCTTATGAATTCTGACCTTGTATAACAACACTCTTATTCAGAATTCCTAGACAGTTATATGTTAGAACTCCCTAATCACCTGGATTACCTCCAACTTACTACTGCACACAAACTAATTTTCAAACCCTCTGCTTTAAGTCACTACAAGCTATGAACAATTCAAATCTCTTCCTCCATTCTCACCTTCAAAACTGGAAATGTAATTGTATACTTCCAACCTAGATCTTAATACATGTGTTATCCTGTTATAACACAGAGTGTTATGTGTGTAATATATTATTATTATGGAGCTTTTCTCCCCAGGCCTCCACTGGTTATCAAACTGGAAATAAATAAATAAATAAATGTTGTAGGACAGTGTGGGTGACAGTGATATGTAATACCTCATTACTCAGAGCAACTGCATATCATTCTTGTATTTCTGGGCACAGTGTTGGTATCTGACAGACCTGTGGGAGGAATGTTTATTAGCACTACCTGAATGTTCCCACACACAGTACCAGGTTCCACATTACTATTATGCACATACATCTCACTCTGTTACTGTACACACTCTGACCACAGCTTAAGCTGGGGTGTAAATGGGACATACGTGGCTTTTTAGTCACATAAGGTATTGGGGAGTTGCTAGTGTGCTAGGTTTGTTGTCATAGATGTGTGTCAATCAGTTGTATTTCCTGTTTGCTGCCTATACGTCTGGGATCATCCCACTGATTTCCCAGGGGGACAGGTTGATTAGGCATTAGATATGGGCCACTTTAATAGACATTCTGGACATATCTGTACAGTTGTGGGATATGATTCTGTATGCAGACTACTACCACTGGCAGGATTCGAACCGTGGCTGTGTGTGCTAAAAAACAACAGTTTACATCTCAGTTGCATGTGCTATTCAGTTTTTGTTGTCTGCATTTTCCCTGTTTACTGTCTATGTGTCTCTCAGTTGTACTACATGGCCTCTGGGGATTACACCTGTCATACACAGGCATTCCTACACATTCAATTTATGGTGCATGGTGTAACAGTGCTTAATACTACAGTACTATTACATGATTGCAAATCTACATTACCATATGATACCAGAATAAACACATGCAGTCCAGCAGTTAGAACTGTTTTGTCAGGATATTACATTTTTATTGCCATACAAACAATATGAGACTCTTCCTGCCATATTCTCTAGTGTATGCAGTAATTGCCTTGAACAATACAGGTTTTATACTAGCAATTAATTTCCTACTACTTTTATTTTTATTTCCTGTGACAGTAAAAGCAGGAGTATTACTGACCTGCCTCGCATTGCAACCATGCCAGGTGGCAGATGTGAGCCTCCTGATTTGCAGCCCGCTCCGTTGCAGCTGTGGGGGACATAAGAGGAATATTTAGCCATACCTATCCATAATATACCTGAGCTGGCACTTATTACACACGTACTGGGGTGATACTTACACATGGCTGGAACATCCCCTGATGCTCTAGCCTCTTGGAGGTTTTGGAGGTCCCCGTTCTGCAGCTTCAGGTCGGCATAGTGGTGCCTGACCTGATCACCAGTTTGAGGTATGCCAATGGCACCGGTGAGGTCGCAGGCGAGATAGTCCCAGGCCTCCATCTTATATTGGGAGCCCTGGTACTGGCCCTGCAGCAGTCACTGTGCATGGTCTTTAACTAGGAGTCCTGCCATGACCTTGGACTCCTGGATGCACCACCACTGCACCCAGAAGTGCATTCCTTCTCCCCTTACTGCCATAGTGCCTGCAAGGGAAAGCTACAACCAGTTATGAGCTGTATTCCCACCTCTTGGGTTTAAGTAGGGCCGATTTCTCTCACTTTTCCATGACTGGCCAGTTTTGAAAAGGCTAAGCTATGGGAAAACCTGCTTACCTAAGGTTGGTTCATAGGTTCATAGGTTGGTACTAGGCTATTGGCCCTAGGGCCTATACAAGCCTAGCCATAACAATTCCCTGCTATTTCTTCCCACATTATTTACTTCCCTAGACCCGTGTGCAGTGTTTAAAGGGGTATACCACTGGCAACAAAGAGTTAGCTGGTCTACACATTGCTCACACCTCCTAAGCTGGCCTGTGCAATGCTTAGCGTTGCCCATATTACACATTCATTATAATGCCTTTTTGGCATTGTGTTATTATTCATTACACCTTATATGTATGCCTAGTATCCCTGATTGATGCGTACGTACACTTTGTGGGGTCCTTGTGTTTTATTGGGGATTTCAACACTCTATTGCAATTACACCTCACTTCTGGGCTTACTGCTGTACTCCAGTTCACATATTTATGTTATGTAGTGGGTTATGGCACATATGACTACATACTGATGCCTTTCATAGGTTCCGTTTGGTTATACTATGGTGAAGACATGTTTACTACTATGTCATTCTTCTGTAATTCTGTGATGGCTTGGTGGATAACTACTGGAATTTGGGTGTATAGGGTCTTGGGTTTGAGACCTCCATGGCTATTTATTTTGTTGATGGGCAGAACAAGGGCCGTTGTATACAGAGTGATTAAGGCACTTTTGAGCACTTGTAAGTGGGTTTGCGTGACAGTAAGCAATGCTAACCTGCCGTTACATCTGCTTTCAGAGAGTTAGCTTCAGAATTGCTTAGCCAGTGTAGGCATTGCTTACCCCCATGCAAACACACTTAAACCCACTTACTAGTGCTTAAATATGCTTACTACTGCTTATTTGTGCTTAAACATGCTTACTAGTGCCTTATTCATTATGACACTGACACTTCACGTGTGCATTTCCTGCAGTACTCCAGTTCATAAATATATGTTATTTAGTGGGTTTTGCAACAAAAATATTGGTCATAGCGTGCTTTGCCATGGAAAATGGAATGTGCTGCAGTGGGACTCGAACCAGGAATGCCTACTGGTAAGGTAAATGCTTTGCCCACACTACACTATTGCTCTGCTGCTTCATTTGCATATAACTTTCTTGTTATCCTCTTCAGCCTTTTAAGCTGCTTTAACTGTAGCTAAGTGATGGGCACACCCGCGCACCTGCGGTTAGTTTAATCAGATTTTTAAAGAAAAATAAAAGGGTTTCTTCATTTTATTTATATGTACTGCTGTTGTTGTACACATGAGGGACTGTTGGGGATATGTGGACACCTATGAGCAGTCTCGCTCATTCCCTACTCCTTTCTGCTGTTCTACATTGCAGGGGCATGTTTATTCTGAGAGCTCTGCTCTCAGACACACCCCTTGCACTCTTACACACTCCATGTAAGCCTAGGAGCTTGGGCAGTGCACCTTATTAATATGCATGGCGAGCTGCCATCCTGCTCCTAAACGGGCGCTTCCGTGCAGGACTAAGCTAGTCCTGCACGGAAGTTTAATAAATCCAGGGGAATATCTTTCTTAAAATCTGGTTGACATTAAAAAACATAAATGTGGTGTCAAAAGATCCAGAGTAATAATAATTAATCTTACTATTTTATGAGAATTTACCCAACACTTGAAATGCTGAGACAGATGACAGCAACACGTATTCAAATTTCTGAAATATCTGACACTGTTCCTACTCTAACATCTCTTAGAAATCAACTAGCTTAAAATAAAATTAGTCTTTAAGTAAAAAACAAAGGAATTCTATAAGTGTAGAACTAAAGGCTTATGTTTTAAAAGCAATGTTAAATACTGCATGTCTCTTTTTATAATCTGAGTAGTAAAAATGAATTTAATGCTTCTGAAAAAGTGACTTTTACAAGCTTTGCTGTTATGGATTAATATATAGCGCCCTATAAAGTAAAAAAAAAGTTTGACTTCAACCTTGTCAGTCAGGCATCCCTAAAAGGAAATTTTATTTCAGACTTGGATTGACTCCACTCAGAGGTTCATAGATTCATAGTTAAGTAATGACATAAGGGCAATGACCTCCCTTGTACCTCAGACCTCTGATATCAATTTCTTGATTCAGTTCACTTTTATTTAGGAGGTGACATATATATATGACTCCAGCACAAGGTGCCTGGGAAGTGGAATTACTTGGATGTTTTGCAGGAAATGTTACAACTGGAATAGGAGAGAAGCACTGGATTAGGGTCAGCAGTATGACTTGGGGAAACTACTGCAAGAAAGAGGAAACAAGGAATATAGAAAGTTACAGAACAGTATGTACAGAATTTATAAATACAGCTGTGAGGGGGAGTAAATAAATATATCTGAAAGCTAGTATAGCAGAAGAAATAGAAATGACTTGGGCATCTGGGAATCACATCCATGGAGTAGAGGAAAAAAGGTGGTGAAGGACTGCTTAAAATATGGGGTGTAAAGAGGGGCTGTCATGGCAGTTTACATGCAGTCAAAGGCAGGATGACATGGATAGCAGTGAGCAATACCACATGGAAACAAAACACTGCCTGGGAAAGAGGACAAGCATGGGTGCTGTAAAAAGAAAGGAATAAATCTTCAGGGGTAAACAGGGATTAATAGTAAGAGACATTATTAAAGAATAGTTGGTGATGATAGCATTTAAGAGCTTTGGGTTTGAGTGAAACAAAGATATGTAGAGCTGATGGAAGGGATCAATGCAGAAAGGGAACAATGAAAGGATTTCAAAACAATAAAGAGACTGCTGACAGGGATATACATTGGCTTCTAGTAATGGGAGATTCAATAACAAGGAAGTGTAAGTAGGTATGTATGGATAAAGCAGAAAGAACTGCGAGTTTGAAAATTGTGCCTAGACTTATACTGGATAAATAAGGAATGTGGAAAGAGTGCCAGACTCTAGAGGAGTAGTGTGGAAAGAGTGCATAGACAGATGCTAGAAGAGCAGTGTGAAAACAGTGCAATGACAGATTCTAGAAGAGCAGTGTGAAAACAGTGCAAAGACAGATTCTAGAGAAGTAAAGACTGTGAAAAGAGTGCCAGATTCTGGAGGAGTAGTGTGGAAAGAGTGCATAGACAGATGCTAGAAGAGCAGTGTGAAAACAGTGCAAAGACATATTCTGGAGAAGTAAAGACTGTGAAAAGAGTGCCAGATTCTGGAGGAGTAGTGTGGAAAGAGTGCATAGACAGATGCTAGAAGAGCAGTGTGAAAACAGTGCAAAGACAGATTCTAGAGAAGTAAAGACTGTGAAAAGAGTGCCAGATTCTGGAGGGGTAGTGTGGAAAGAGTGCATAGACAGATGCTAGAAGAGCAGTGTGAAAACAGTGCAAAGACAGATTCTGGAGAAGTAAAGACTGTGAAAAGAGTGCCAGATTCTGGAGGAGTAGTGTGGAAAGAGTGCATAGACAGATGCTAGAAGAGCAGTGTGAAAACAGTGCAAAGACAGATTCTGGAGAAGTAAAGACTGTGAAAAGAGTGCCAAGATAGATCTTAGAGAAGGGAGGTCTGTGAAAAGAGTGCTAAGACAGGTTCTACAGTACAGAAGAGTGTGGAAAGTGTGCCAAGATGGATTATAGGGAAGTAAGAACAGGCTTTGTCGAAGGCAGCTTGCAAAAGATGATACAGACCTCAAGTACTCCACATGAGCTTATGGGAGAATGTGAAAAGCAATTGCTGTGAAGGATTGAACAAACTGGCTGACCTACATGAAACAATTGTTTGCCAAAAGCCCTACCACTGCAGTGTACATCCTGGAATCTAATAATTTGCAAATGAAGGGATGCAAAGTGTTAACCAGGTTAACCAGGTTAGCCCCACCAGACCAATGACCTCTTTTCAGTGGAGCCCTAAGGCAGTTTTTAGCTTTATACTATCTTTTTCTAGAGGTAACTAACTAAAACCTCATTTGAAGTGTATGGTGTTGAGAACACTCTGGTATCAACTAACTTTGGTGCAGTATCCCCTAGGTCTGTTAGGAAACCCTTTTTCTCATAACTGCATCATGTAGCTTTTTCAAGTCAACACTTATTCTTAAACTGATGTTTTTTAAATGACTGGAACCTTAGAAGCATATCTTTCAAATGGTTCAGTTACACTTTCAATCACAAGTGCTTTCATACATTTGAATTCTGCCTGTACTTTGGCAAATACAATTTATTTATACTTTGTTGACCAGGTTAGTTCCAAGGGAGGCCCAAAGTGGTATTTCTACTACTATGGGAAATGTTGCCAGGGCATTGAGGAACTTCTCCTACTCGGCCTTTTTGCAAGTGGGACCCATTTTGTATGAGCACTTCCTGTTTCCATTCCAGGCACAGAGACAGCCCAGAGAAACAGGGAGGAATATGGAGAGAGAAGGAGATAATGGAGTGGTGAGAGAAATGGAGGTGAAAGTCAATATCAAGACTGGAGAATGCAGATTCTGTGGAGATGTTTCAAAGAAATCTGTTTGATGAAGATGAGTCGGCAGATGATGGCTGTATAATTACAACCCTCCAGTTGGGAGGGTTGCAGGATAATTTACTTAAAGAAATGATGATACAGAGTGAGCTAAAAAAATGAATGAGACATTTCTGGGGGTAAGTACTAAAGGAGAATGTAGAGACAATCCTGAAGAATAGTGGTGAAATGGAAAAAACATATGCAGAGAAAGTAAAAAAAGGTGAAAGGGGAGTAGCAGAAGAAAATGAAAAATGGAAGTACATGGTAAGTATTCAAAGGAAAGAAGACAAAGAAATGGATAGGTATGAAGTGTGGAACAATTTAATATCTCCTTTGGATGTAAAAGTACATGAGGTAAGAACATTTATTCTTACTAACAAAGAGATATTTTGTAACATTATATTTGAGATGTTTTTTTTCCAATGGAAAATTTTCTTGAAGAATCTGAAAAAAAAGAAAGACTATAACCCATGGAATCTTTATGTGATAAACAAATTTAACAGGGAGACAAACAAGAAACTTCATGTACGATTTCAAGCAGAGGTAGAAAGACAGACTTTGAAAGGACATTTGGAAACTTTATGTAAGGAAGTACTGGACATTATAAAAGTTTATGATTAAAGGGATTTATGGGCTGGTGGATTGGATTGTAATATTGTTTTAAAAATAGAAAGAGAAAAATTATACATATACAGCACTAAGCATGATAAATGTGAACAGGAGGGCAACCCAAAACATTTGTTTTTGTGGAAATAAGGGTATTTGATAAGTAAGTGTGATGAAAGAACATGTTGTATTTGTGGGAAATGGGCAAAAAATGTGACTTGAAATGTAAATGTAACAAAATAGGACATTTATAAATGGATTGTAAAAATGAAAATAAGAGTAAGGAAAAGGAAAGAGAAGAAAATGAGCAAAGGAAATGAGAGATGTTCTAGAACAGACATATTCTTTAGAAATAGAGCAAAGATATTACAGCAACAACCCATGCCTAGGTATGGGTAATGCTGGATTTACCCACTGTTGGTGTGGTTTAGTCACGAGGGCAAAGCCCGAGTGGCCAAACAAAGACAACCGTGGGTAAATCCAGTATTACTCACACCCAGAAGTGGGTTATTGCTATTATACAATATTATTTAAGAAAAAAAATACTTACTTTTCTTAAATAATGGCATTGCATAATGCCTCCTTGCTACCCTTCCGCAGCTGTCTGGTATTCTGCGGCAGTTCTGATGTACCGCGCATGCGTATGCTTATGCAGAACATCAGAGCTGTAGGTGGAAGCAACGGAGAAAGCAAGATCTCTGTGGCTTTTTACAAAGTGTCTCACTATGTTAACGGAGTGTAACATAGCGAGACAGCTTTAAAAAAAGCAACGGAGAAAGGAAGATCTCCGTTACTTGTTTTAAAGCTGTCTCACTATATTAAACTCCTTTAACATAGCGAGACAGTGTCTAAAAAGCAACGGAGATCTTGCGTTCTCCGTTGTTGTAAAAAAAGACTTATACTAATGGAAAAAGTCCAGGCGACCAGACCTTTTTCCATTAGTATAAGTCTGATTTACAACATGCATGCTGACCAATCAGCGTGCACATTTTGGAATATTAATGGGGGGTCGTTGTATAATAGAATGTAACTTTAGCAAAAATGGGAAGATAAACCACTGTAAATTTAAAATGGAAAGAACAAGTACATAGAAATATAACATTTATGGTTATATTAATTGTAAAGAAAGGGAAAGCTTATGTCATTAGATTCTAGCCAATGCAGTGATACATATGAATATTATAATAACAGAAGGCTGTGATTTAAGAGGCAAGTGTAAAAAGAAAGCAAATGATATAAGAAAAATGTTGGATGTTATAAAATGTGCTAAGTTAGAACTCTGGGACAAAAATTCATAGACTTAAGAAGGGGGTATATATAGAACTGAAACAGATTATTTTATAGTATCAGAAGGTTTAGTTATACAAGAAGGGGAGGTAGTCAAAACAAGGTTTTCTGATCATCTTGCAATATGGCAGCAGATAAAAGAAAACAAGTAATATATAAAAATAGGCAAAGGAATAAAAGGATAAATGAGAAAGCATGGAATAAAGAAGGAAAGAGATTATTAATATAGTTATGGAAAGAATTACTATGAGAACATTTTATAAAAATTGGTCTGAATGGTGGATGATATTTAAGGAAAAATATAAAAATGTTTTTACAATGGCAATATGATGTCAGAAAAGTAGAGAAAGAAAAATATAAATGAAAGAACATGTAATGAGGCATTGGAAGATTTAAAACATAATGATAGAAAATACTTTTACAAAGAAAAAGAATTATATGAAAGAAATCAAGAAAATATACAAGAATTGTTATATAAGCAAAGATATTTTTAGAAGGAAAAATAGAAGTATCGAGTTACTTAAGCAAAATAGTAAAAGACAATGATAGTGTAATGAGAGGAATAAAAAATGTAAATGGAGAAATAGAACTCAAGAAAATATTATGAATAGTGTAGGCTATCATGTACAAGAAACATGTAATGAAAAAACATGGAAAGTTAAAGTTAGCAGAAAAAGATGATAATGGGTTAGAAAAGGATATTTCTTTAAATGAGCTAGATAAAGTATTAGGGCAAGTAAATATCGATTTGGCTTTAGGACAAGATGGCATAGGGTATGACATGTATGAACATTTAAAGGATTGGCAAAAAAGGAGGATATTACTATAATGAGGGAAATGAAAAATGTAAAAGGAGACATAAAAAGAACACAGGCAAAGTATGAGTATTGTAGTACAACATGTAGAAAATATGTATAAGAGTAAAAAGAAGGAAAATAAGAGAAAATGCAAAGTTAAAAATTCTAGAACAGGTTGAAGAAGAATTTGAAACATAAATTACTATTAATGAAGTGGATGATTTAGTTAGGAAAGCAAATCTTGATTCAGTATCAGGTCCAGATAGTGAAGACTATGGAATGTACATGAAATTAATGGTTTGCCAAAGAGAGTGGTTTCTAAATGTACTAAGTGAATGGTTGAAAGAATGGTTTGTTTATGAAGAGTTATGTAGTGGAGTACTAAAATTTAAATTGGATAAAGATGAGAAGAATGAAATAAAAAAATGAGGCCCCATCACATTGAATATCACAGATTATAACATTTTATGAGAATAATACAGAGGAGAATGGAAGGAAGAATGAGGGATATTTTAGAAGAAAGTATATGTGTATATATATATATATATATATATATATATATATATATATATATGTATGGTATTAAATGGAAGAGATGTCAAGAATAACAAGTTGGTAATATGAGAAATCGTGGTTGATATTATAAGCAAAAGGGAAGATGTGAAACTTATAGTAGGTAATATTAGCGAGGTATTTCATACAGTAGGACATGCTTTGTGGAATGTTATGGATATGTACGTAATAGGTAATAGAATTAGGAGACTGTCTATATCAGTGCATTAAAATAATAGAGTGAGAGTGTTAGTAAATGGGTAGCTAAGTAAAGAAATATGCGGTGTGGTATAAGACAGGGATGTCCCATGACTGGAATATTATTTGCATTGGTAATAAGTGCAATAGTGAGTGAAGTAGCTTATAAAATTAAAGATATTAGATATGTGATGTAAAAGGAGCTGGTGATTCAGGTAGTTTTGACATAAGCTTATGATATAGTTGTAGTTCTTCTTCTTTCGGCTGCTCCCATTAGGGGTCATCACAGCGGATCATCTGCTTCCATTTCTTCCTGTCCTCTGCATCTTGCTCTGTCAAACCAACCACCTGCATGTCCTCTCTCACGACATCCATAAACCTTATCTTAGGCCTTCCTCTTTTCCTGTTACCTGGCAGCTTCATCCTTAGCATCTTTTTCCCAATATACTCTGCCTCCCTCCTCAGCACATGTCCAAACCAACGTAATCTTGCCTCTCTGGCTTTGTCTCCAAACCTTCCAACCTGGGCTGACACTCTAATATACTTATTCCTAATCCTGTCCACCCTCGTCACACCCAGTGCAAATCTTAACATCTTTAACTCTGCCACGTCCATGGTTACTAAGAACAAAATATGGAAAAAGAGCCCACAGCCCTCTAGCCTTCCAACACCAAATGTGAGTAAATCACCTGTTGTGTCATTGGCAGAAATGGCACTTTTCTGGTTGTGGTTAAGCATATGGAGAAGCATCTAGCTTTAACTTTATTTTTACTGGCTCACATTGGAGCAGACCAGCTTCATCAAGCACATCCATATTATTTATGTTTATTCTGGTAATCAGCTCCAACTTGCATGCCAGAACTCTACTGAGTAGATTAAATAATTGGACCTTCCAACACAAAAAACAGATCACATATTTCACCCCTTCCATTCGGACATTGTTATAAATCTACCAGTCTACTAGAGGTTGTCTCCATGGCTGAATGTTACCATTTCTGCTTCATGAAACTACAGATGATTTCAGATACTTCTATAAGTAATACATGATACTGCTGTAACATCAGCACCTCTGTCAGTTGTAAAACTCACTAGAGGTCTATGAATTGTAAGTTTGACTTGCCACTCTGATTCAGTGTTTGGTACAGCAGTCATTGAACCCAGGAAAATGCTCTCTGAACACCTTTCTCATTTTTATTCTCAGTGGCTATTTCTTTTACTAGTTAACTTTACAAATGCCAGTAAAATATCCCATCTTGTGTTATTTACGTCTTCTGTCACATGCAACACACTGCTCAGACAGCATGTAAACTGTTACACTTTGTGCATTTACTAAGCTTGCATTCCCTCTTCCTCTCATTCAGTAGCTGTACTTTGGTAAGTATTGTGCTTTTTTCACTGAATTTGCTGTTTTCTTTTAATTTCACCCCACAAACATTTACCATATTCATATTAATATTATGTCTCTTTACTACTTCATCATCTTTGTAATCTGAATATTTTTTTCCTAATATTTCAGCCTTTAAAGCAATCTGAATTTTTTTCTAAAGTGAATGTACTTCTAGCTGTAATTTTTGAGTCACTTCAGTATCACCCCACTCACACAATTCTTTCTGTAATTTGGTCATTTCTTATCTGGCCAAACCCACAGTTTCCCCACAGCTTCACAGCATTCATACAAATGCCTGCCAAAAGCTTCAACAAACTCCCGTTTCACTTGAAGACATCTGTGGTAAGTCCTTTCTTGAATAATATTTCTTTCTGGCACCAACAATTCATTGAGCTTACTTATTTTGTGTCTTTCGGCTTTTCCCGGTTAGGGGTCACCACAACGGAACTCCGGTCCACTAATGATTGGCAGTAGACTTTCACGTGCTGGCTTGCCGGGCCTAATGCACAACCTTCAACGAAGGAATGCCCATTCACGTATATCGACACACAGAAGACGCTCTAACTGAGAATCGAACGGGCAACATCTAACTGTGAGGTGACAACGCTACTTATTACTGACTCATATGTAACACTATGAATCTCAGAAGATGAAAATGAACCTAAATTGTATCTCCCTTCTTTGCCCATAACATAAAGGGCCCGATTCCAAAAGACTTATTCTCAGTGCAAGTAACCACTTACACTGAGAGTAGACTGACAGCAGGTCTTTTGGAATCTAATCAGTGTAGCTAGCCTATTTATAGGTACACCTTATACTGAAGTAATTCACTTACACTGTGAACATGTCTTTTGGAATCAGGGCAGACTTACACTAAGAACAACTCTTTTGGAATCTGGCCCAAAGTATTTACCTGGATGTAATGTTCCTTTGTAAATAATTTCTTCTGTCATGAGTAATTTAAATGCATCTCTTAGGTCTTTTGTCCGGGCCTCTGCTGAAAATGGGCTTTGCTCACTCTGACTTTTCCAGACAACAATTACAAATTAATAAATAAATAAATATTTCTTCAGTCTCTTTATCCTGTTGGGCTACAATTTGTAAACATGCAAGCCTCCATCTCCGCAATGGCCAGGCAGATAGTTTTGTGACCTTGAATGGTTCTGGGGGTTATATTTATTTTTGGTAGTGTTTTGATAACTTTGGGTTGTAAGGCTAATATTTTTAAATGATAACTACAAGGTAAAATAGCTATTATCAGTAAAACTGGTTATCTCTTACCTCTGTCATATTCACCCACCTGTTTTACACAGTTTTCCAGTCTGAATGGCATTTTTGGTCATTTTATATAAAAGGATCCTGGTTCTGACACCTTGTCTTGATTAACATCTCTAGTTGCTCGGTTATCTTATTCAGAATTGATAATAATGGCATTATACAGCAGCAGCATTCAAAGACAAAATGACAGCATAACAGAAAGACAGTTATCAGCTTCATCTAACATTGCCAGCTATACAACTGGCACACTAAACGCAGTGCATTATGGGAGTAGGCAGTTATTAAAGATACAGAGCTATATTACACATCCGAAGTCACATATATACATATTAAAAGCTTTACAAACTTTTTGTCATCGCACAAGTTTAATAAAGTTGAAGCTAACATGAACGCAGCAGTGAAGAACAAAATGGTATATTTGCAAAGACAACAAAGTGGAGTGTTACTTGAGTACAGTGATGATAAGCCTTAAAAAGGACCTGGTACAAGTTATATATTTTTTATTTATTATAGCTGAGTATTAGAGTAGTTTGACTAGGCATAACCACTTAATATCCATGACCTAGGGAGAAATGTTCCATTCGTACAGAATACATTAGACAAGTAATCATAAAAATATTTATTACACAAAATAATTAAAGTAGTATATAGAATGTATAAAATAAACAGTATAAGAAATGTAGAGTTCTGAATACTGGGTAGGGATATCTAACAGCAAATCATAGATTGGTGTGCGTAGCTAGAGAAGACTGAAGACGGAAAAGACTAGAGAATGAGCATCATTGCTGCACTCAAAACCATTCAGTCCTCTCAATGTTTTGCAAACAACATTAAATGTTGAGTTGAATGGGGGGTTCAAGGAGCACATAACATTCTTCCAGTGTACAGTACACTGGTAATGATATGCCTATATAGCTTTATATCACACAAGGTGACCTAACAGGCAGACATAAACTACACTGAAGGATGAAGAATGGTAGAATGGGAGAGGGATTTAAGTATGAAGGAAGGCTAAAGGCACTGTAAATATTAACTTTAGAAGACTCGTGGGAGGTGGACAATATGGCATAGCTTAAACTTATTTTAAGGAGAGCAGATGAATAAGGTATACATTAAAGAACAAAGCTGTAAGGGTAGCAACTAGCATGTGGAAGAGTTAAGACTAAATTAAGGTACTACCTTATTGTATACATCATAGCTGACCCTGAACAAAAATGCCACAAAAGCCCAGACTTGCAGATTAAAAGAGGCTCAGAGAAACTTAGAATGGGTAGAAGATAGGGTTAGGGAAAGGTAGTCATAGCAACTTAAAAGCTATCTGGGATATAAACTGTTTTTCTGAAGACCAGCTGCACAGTAACCACAGCATCTTGACAAAAGCTGCAAACTGGCCCCCTCCCTTTCATTTTCTCCAGGAGATATTTTTAGGCGGAATGATATACCCTTCAGTTCTACCTAATATTCGTGTTCTGTTAATGGATCACAGCACTACCAGAGTAAAGGAATCTCCCTTTGAATTTGGAGAATTGGCCATGTAGTTCCACATTTTTAGAATTCATCCATGAAAAAAACAGTATGCTTCATGACTAGCTGTAACATCTGAGTGGACACAAAGGATCGCACTTCATCTTCTATCAGTATGGTCATATATGTGTATGCAAACACTAATTAAATAATGAGCTGATCTCAAAATGTAAAAAAAAAATAAGGAATACTTTTAATGTTACAGTACAGCCTCTAAGATTGTCAGGACAAGGAACATTGTTATGTTAAATTGTTTCATATTTCATGTTGCATGTATAAGCTAATGAAAAAATATCAAAACTGGATCTTATTTTGAGTGGAGTGGTCTAAACGTCAGAAGATTCAGTGCTATGAAGACAGGCCAGGGCACTATATGCATACAGGTAAACAGAAAAACACACATTCATACCTTAGGGATACAAAATTAAAGGCATGTAGTATTACAGTGAGTTCAGAAGAGTTATGAACTGCGATTTCATGTTCAAAGATTACTGTAATAAGTTAATTGCAAGTAGCAACTATGTGTTAAGTTCAATTAAAATAAATTTTCCTCAGTAAAAGGGCAGATGTTATTGCATCCTCATATAAAGCATATGTTAAACTCACCTAGAACAGCACGGAGTTTGGTGTCTTAGTAACATGACAATTAAAACAATTAAGAAACTACAATAACACATTATCAAGATAATTTGCATGTTTACCTTACTTGAGCAAGATAAAACTAAAATAATGAAACCTTATATTGCAATTAAATAAAAAAAAGACTTGATGTGGTGTTTGAACACTCTATCCCAGAGATGCATCTGATTAAACAATAGGAGTTCCAGTTCAGAGTTAATTAAGAAACAAAGGATGATTTCTTGTGAACCAGACCTAAGGCATTTAAAAAATTGAAAATGGTTTCACAAGATTTGATTAAGTCACAAAACATAGTAGAAGTGAAAACAGTCATAATTAAAGTAATGCCATAATTGCACATAAATTTTATTTTAAAGGGACATGATTTGTCTGATTATAGATAAAAACAAAACAAAACAATGACCCTTCAGTTCATTCTGTTAGCATCCCTTAATACAAATGTGAATAAAATTACTTGCTACCTATATATAAATACAATTACTGAAACCATTCAAACCCGTGCAAAGTAAACTGTGTACTAGTACCATAACTGAGTTGTAGCTCACTGCAAAGATGCCTTAAATATCAATACATGTTATTACACCTTTGGCCACCTTGTTGTATCCCCGCTTGAGTTATGGGATATGTTATGTGTTTTTAACTACTAACAGTGATAATTAATTCATACATATATGTTTTGAAGCAAAAAAAGAGGATTTCAACCATTCCAACACAAGCTCAAATACATTCCTAAATGAAAAAGTATTTATTGCACAAACATTATAACAAAATTCAGAATGGTTCAGATATGACATATGAGGACCACATGATCAGATTATTAAAGCACAGACCTAGAAACAGCCCATCATAGGCTCATGCCTTGCCATAGTCACATTCTGCAGTGAAACCATGGGCACATTTGTATACTTTGCTCAGCCTTCCCTTTCATTGGAAGATGTAAGCACAGCAACCCAGTAAAATAAGAAATTGAGTTCTGTTTGACTGACACTGCTAAAGAAATTAAACAGAATTCCTGCAAATGTATGTATATGAAACACGCATCACAATTCATGATTGTACAACAATTACCTGTCACATTATATGTTATCAGGATTTCACTTAAGTTTTACTAGGTAATGAAATTCTGAAGGCATAAATATGTGCAAATTATGACACACACTCATCTGAGCAAGTAATATTGTCAGTTTAATTGCCAGGTTTTATATCTGAATTTGACCAATCTATTGCACTTTAGTGTAAGAGGAGTTAAATTTCAGTCTGTACATGTGTTAATCTATTTCCACTATAATTTACATATACTTGTGCCATGTCGCATAGCACTTGGGAAAGGAAAAGGTCCCCAAAATAATAATCAGTGGTCTCAAACAATCCCTTTTTTCGCTCTTCAATGACCAAGCAACTTATTTTAGTGATCTAGAGCAGTAGGCATGTATAGAAAAATCATTAACACTGTTTTCTTTCAGCTTCATATTGGTAAGTAACTAGTTTGTTAACCTAAAGTGATTATGTTAGACAAGTTCTTATAATATCCTGGCTGCCCCGCAGGCATACTGCAAGCTAATGACTGAAGACAGGATCTGCATGCAAATCAAGAAGAAACAAGTAGCCAGAAGATTAGAAGGGAGACGGAGGAAAGAAAAGTACTATAAAGTACTTCTAAAACTGCCTTTTCGTACCAAAATCTATCACATGCTTAAAAATGAAGAATAGGAAAATAAGCTTTATAGGAGTGGAAGTAAATCTTTTTCAGCTCTGTGGAGTATTGCATTGTCTTCACCTTAGTTTTGAAGGTTACAAACTGCACTTAACAAATGGCTCAAAGAAAAAATTCTGTTATTATCAGCATTTCCATACCCATCATCTTAAATGCGAATATGTGAGTATAAGCTTTCATAATGTTTACTGTGTTTAAAAAAGATTCATATTAGCAATTATTGCACTGGAAGCGTATACACAGGTTCATAGGTTCATAGGTAGGTACTAGGCTATTGGCCCTAGGGCCTATATAAACCTAGCCAAAAAGGTACCCTGGATTTCGCCACCCAAGAAAAGTATTTTCCTGTGCTCCTGTCGAGCAGAGTCACAGAAGTGATCCCCGGGGTGAATTTCCTATCTCCCATCCAATCATCAAGATTTTTCTTGAAGACTGCTAATGAGGAGGTTTGTTTGATATAGATATGTAGTTTGTTCCAGAGTATGGGAAGTCTCTGGGACAGGAATCTATCCCTCCAACATGTTCTGTTTATTGTGGTGACAAGGTTTAGGTCCCTAGAGCATGCAGCTCGGAGGGATTTAGTAATGCTGTAGTGCAGTGCTAATCATGAGGGATGCCATAGCACAACATGACCCAGTGCTGCTTAGCTATGTACAAGTTTAGCATTAGTATTCCAGGAAATGGGGTGCATAGTGCATTAGGGCAGCTGCATTACTGACTACACTACTGAGCTGGCCTTCATAAGTGTGGTCACATGATCCATATGACAAGAATAGTCAGTAAGGCAACATGCCTGAGGTTATGCATGTTCACACATGCAATGAAGTGCCTCACAACTGCAACATGGGCACTGTGAGCCAGGCCACAGAAGACCAGTACAACAAAGTGTGACCTCAGGTCATCATAAAAATGGAGGGAAAAGGTAGAGATATAAAAGGCAGGAAGTGAAAAACAGCATGCAGAGAAACTCATTCAAGGGTGACACTATGTAAAGATAGGTGAGAGGAATAAGGACGCATTTGTTGGGACAGGGGCCCATTTTACATGTTTTAAGAAAAAGGGTATATTGAGAAGGCAACAAGGAGCTGGTTTGTGAAGGAAAGAGGGAGTGGGGAAGACAACAGGGACATAAAAACATACATATAACATAGACAAAGATAGACTAGAGAAGAATGGACACAAAAGGTGTGGACAACAATGGAGGGATGCAGATACAAAGATAGATGATAACTAGTAATGCACAGGATGGCACAGCAAGCAAAATGTACATTAGGAATTGGAATACCATGATGGAGGATAGATTGGGATATAGAAATGTCTGATCAACACTGAGGAGACCTAACCCTCGTAGCTGTCAGTCATCTCCACTGCCACCAGACAGTCTTATATATGAGTCATCATTATGGCCAGCCTGGTGCTTCTGATAGTTCCTGTGCAGCAGACATGAAAAGATCTTACTTTCCTGGCTGTACCAAGCAGGATCCCTACTGAAACTAACAAATGAAGAGGCCATGTCTAGCCTATAGGTCTGAACAAGGAGCACACTGATAGTTTCATGTGCACCATCACATGCTATGGATATCGTGTGATGCACATCACTGGGAAGTAGTAATGCTCTACTGAAAGCATCAGTAACAGAGTGGCCACACCATGAGCTTTGGAGTCTCCATGCATCAGAATAGTGTACACAAGTCCTATTAGCCTGGGAATGGACAGTGCCAAATATAATAATGCTGCCTGGATGAAACAGAGTGATGCATTATGTCAGTAATTAAAAGACAATCACACTAAGTTACCTATTAGTATAATCACTGTGCAATGAGGCCTAATGCAGCATAGTCAAAGTAAGATCACGATTTTACAAGAGAATTTATTAAGACAAGCAAGTCAGGAGTAGGAATTCAGTGCAGAAGGCTCTGTACTGCAATATACAACAGATAATGTACTTCTGCACTGTACTGAGTATCCATGATACATGGAAGCAAGACAGACAGAGAGGTAACAGTAGACTGGGTAAGGCTACATAGCACAAGGGCATCACAAGTTACTGTCCAGCAAGAGGGCTCACCAAGAAAGAGACAATGGCACAATGGTATGACAGCTTACTGTCCAAGTTAGGGAACTCACCTGACACAGAACATAGCACAACAACATAACAGATTACTGCCTGTCTGGGGGGTTCACCATAACAAAAAACATAGCACAAGGGTTTGGCAAGTTAATGTCCTCAGGTGGGGCCATAGTATGGCCTATGTGCACAGACTGCAAGAAATGCAACAAGAGAAACAGTGGCTTCTGTACATAGACCAAAACATGGCCATTTATGGAAAGGGAGGCAAGAGGCACAGCATATGTGGAGCACTACTGTCTTCAGTGCAGTGCAGTGCAGTGCTGTAACAAGGTGGGCAGTTGTAGCTTACCCATTGCTGGTGTCAATATTGGATAGGTAATGGTCACAGCAAAACAACAAATAGGTAGGTTATCACTAAATGGAGAAAGGTGGGCAGTTTTTAGACATAGGAGTATGCCTATGACACACACACATGCACACATACACACATGCGCACACACACACACACACACACACACACACACACACACACACACACACACACACACACACACACACACACATACACACACTCTGACCAACATGTGGAAAACCCATTGGTGCACACATCTTGGTAGTGGAACAAGAGAACTACAATGGGTGGAAAAGTTCACTACCCAGGAGATTGAGGTCTTAATACAGGCCCTACCTACATATGGCATGCACATCCTTGACAAAGGTAAAACCGACAAGGCTTTCCAGGTGTGACAAGAAGCAGTGCAGGGCCATGATAGTACAATATTATAGACCATAATAGGGCAAGACTGCAGGCGTATTACAGGGTCACCAATATGATATCACTGCCAAGACCAAGACATGGGGCATTGCCAGTGACAGATTCACCACAGGAGGTGGACCCCCAACACAGAAGCAGGATATAAAGGTGGAAGAGTTATCGGTAACCCTGTCTGGTGCAAGTGAGCAAAGTCTCATACTAGTGGTGGCTTAGATTTGGGAGCTGAGCTGCTGATGACTGCACAAGTATCTGTAGGAATGCACCAATTACAAAGGAATGCAGAGTTCAAGTTGCACACAGACTCACATGTGTGAAAGGGTTATTCAGCAGAACACTAGCTAATATTTGTTTTCCGTGTTAAATCAGGACTGTAACTGTGACAACCTGCACTACAAGATATGTATTTTTCCATATAGGTTCATAGATAAGTAGTAGGCTAGCTGCCCTTGTGGGCCATATCAAGCCTATCCAATTTCCCTTCCAAAAGTGTGAATCGAACCATGTACTTTGTCTTTGTGAGGAAAAGACCTTAACCATTATACCAACCCCCAAACAAGTACAAGGCTAACTTCTATTAAAGGCCCTTTTAAGCCTAGACAATAACCTTAGTCAGAATCAAAACACGTACCTTGTAATTATGAGATGAAAACCTTAACCATTATGCCAAATGTATAATTTGCTATTATAATAAGGGGCAAGAGTAACAAGAGAAATGCTTAAACTTTGGAAACACAGGGTTGTCATACCCAACTGATATCCATAAACATAAGAGTGTCTACAAAATATCCTAACCAGTAAACTAAAACAATGAGTTAAAAGGGCGCACAGGAAAACCAATTGGTTAAAAAACACAGAGCAAAAATCTAGCAAAGCTAAACTTTCCACTGTATGATACATTAAACCTCTTGTATCAGAGGCAGCATGGGATATATGCAAATTACCCTTTAAGGATATCAGATGTTTCAACTACATGGCAATTTTGAATGTCCATGACTTTTTTTTTACTTTTACTCTCAAGTCTACTTATGGACAATTTTAGGCCAACAAAGCCAAAACCCTCTAGCTGTGGACATGCATGTCTCCACCCTCCCACAACATCATCAGCACAGCACATGATATCCTTAAAGGGTAAGTTTCATATATCCCATGTTGCCTCTGATACAAAAGGTTTAAGGTATCACACAGTGGAAAATAAAGCTTTTCTAGATTTTTCTTTTTGTGTTTTTTAACCAATTGGTTTTCCTGTCTGACCTTTTTACTCATTGTTTTAGTTTGTTGGTTGGGCTATTTTGTAGACACCCTCATGTTTATGGATATCAGCTGAGGATGACAACCCTGTGTTTCCAAAGGAAAAGTGTTCCCCTTGTACTGTATTGATGATGCTTTTTTTTGGTTTTTTTTGAACGGTGGAGACATGCATGTATACAGTTAGAGGAGTTTTGTTTTGTTGGTCTGAAATTGTCCATGAGTAGACTTGAGAGTAAAAGAAAAAAGTCATGGGTATTCAAAATTACCATTTAGCTGAAACAACTGGTATCCTTAAAGGGTAATTTGTATATATCCCATGGTGCCTCTGATACAAGAGATTTAAGGTATCCCACAGGGGAAAGGAAAAGTCGAGCTTTGCTAGATTTTTTTTTTGTGTTAGTTAACTATCCTTCAGGAGTATTGGCCTGAAGATCTAAGAAATAAATGTCAAATAGAAGACAGAACAACACTGATATCACTGGTAACTTTGTTGCTTTCAGAAGCTGCAATTGTGACTCAAACCATATGGGTTTTGTTAAGCAACTAGTTAACTATCCACTGTACAACACAAGGATTTATAGTCAGATTTACAAGTTTGTCAATAATGTCTGTACGGAGAATATTGAAAAGGCCTTGACCAAGTCCAGCTATGCTGTATGTATTGCATAACCACTAAACACTGCTCTGGGGATGATTTCAGAGAAATTAACAAGGTTAAAATTAATAAGGTTAACAGACAGAATATATGTGTGTAAATGAGAGGGAGGGTAGAGGAATGGTGAGGATGCAGGGAGTAGAGTTGGTAAAGGTGGACAAGTTTAAGTACTTGGGATCAGCAGTTCAGAGTAATGGTGAATGTGGAAGAGAGGTGAAGAAGAGAGTACAGGCAGGGTGGAATGGGTGGAAAAGAGTGTCAGGAGTGATTTGTGACAGACGGGTACTAGTAAGAGTGAAAGGGAAGGTCTACAAGACAGTAGTGAGACCAGCTATGTTATATGGGTTGGAGACAGTGGCACTGACAAAAAGGCAGGAGTCAGAGCTGGATGTGGCAGAGTTAAAGATGTTAAGATTTGCACTCGGTGTGACTAGGATGGATAGGATTAGGAATCAGTATATTAGAGGGTCAGCTCATGTTGGACAGTTTGGAAACAAAGCAAGAGAGACGAGATTGCGTTGGTTTGGACATGTGCTGAGGAGGGATGATGGGTATATTGGGAAAAAGATGCTAAGGATGGAGCTGCCAGGTAAGAGGAAAAGAGGAAGGCCTAAGATAAGGTTTATGGACATGGTGAGAGAGGACATGCAGGCGGTTGGTGTGACAAAGCAAGATGCAGAGGATAGGAAGAAATGGAAAGAGATGATTCGCTGTGGTGACCCCTAACCGGAAAAGCCGAAAGATGATGATGATGATGATGATGATGATGATGAACAGACAGGATCTGCTTTTGACAGAGTGGAATTGATGAGAGTCCAGATTAATGAAGCCTGAGATAATGCATTCTACAGCTTTCTATACGACGCCTGTGAAACTTATGGGTCTATAGTTACCAGGGTCTGTGGTTGGGCCATCTTTGTGTAATGGCATTACAATGATTGTTTTCCAGGCTTTGTGGATGTAATCAGTGGAGCAGCTCAGATTAAAGAAGTTATGTAGGCAGTCAGATAAGCCATATTTTATACTCATAATAAGGCAGCCTGCTATGTTATTAGGGCCCATGGTTGAGGTGTTCCTATCATTTGAGAAGGCTGAGAGGACTTGTTCCATAGCAATTTAACTGGTTGGCTAGGATTGTGGAATCTTTGGAACAGCTATAACCCTGGGGAAAGTAAATGAATTTGTCAGTTAGGCTATTAGCTACTTCCTTTGTGTCACAATGGGCAGTATTATTATGGACTACAACTGAACATTGTCAGGTGTTAGTTCTTAACTTCCTGACATAGTTAAATAAAGAATTGCAGTTATTTTTCATTTAAGTGGCTGTTTTAAGTTCATATTTATCCTTGAACTTCCTGATGGTTCTCTTAAGCTTTTTACAGTTTGTTAAAGTTTATGAGATGGAGGTATATATTTTTTTCTAATGCTAAAATCTGATTTGACATTGTTGGTATTCTGATTTCTTTCTTCCAAGTCAGGCAGCACCAATTTTGGCAGAATATACAGGAGTAAAATAAGTTGTTTTTCTTTTTTGAATACACCCTTAGTTGCACTTGAGAAACCAGTTCACATATCGGTGAAACAATGGAATATAGTATTATGCTAAATTTCAACATGCTGCCTCTCTCAATACCGATGAAGAAATGTCAAGGTATTACTGCAATAATTTCAAGGTCCAGAAGTGATACACAGCTGTATAAGTCATGAAGGCACATTCAGTAATATGTCCAGATGCAAAATATCAATGGACATCTAACTATGAAATACAAAATAACTCATGTCAGAGATGGTGTCACCTGACCAAATATGGTTTGCTCCAAGTGAATAAGCAGAATGTCACATAAGGAACATCAGACATTACATAATATCTATCCAGTTTCAGACAGACATTGTTAGAAAGTTTAGCTAAACATAAAAAATTGCATAAAGCAATGTGGGCCTTCTAAGTTCTTACCCTACATAGACTAAACATTCTGGCAAAGTGCATTAGACCTGCTACTAAACTAATAAAAGCCAGCAGCCGCAATCATGAATCTTTTCAGTGCACCAGACATGACTCAAAGTGTAAAATAGTGCAGATGCGGTCTCTAAATGACTTAAAGGACAACTCCACTTCAAATTTCAAGTTTATGTCATCACAAAGTATATTATATTCCCTTTGATTCGACCCAAGTAAAACCTACATAGAAAGCTTTCTTTAAATATTTCTCTAATAATATTTGTGATATCTTCTTAACTTCCACTTGGTGTTTGCAACATCATCTGTTGCAGTGTGTAGACGGTTTGAATTAAGGAAAGGCAGATACAGACATTTATGAATTTAAGAAACCAAAGATTCTACCTGTTGGATCAATAAAAACAGTTTTACTCTTAAGGTCTGATGGAGTAGTCTGTTCAATTGTATGTTAAATGTCACAAATAACCAGCTTCACTGATTGTACGTTAAATGTCACAGATAACCAGCTTCACTGATTGTATGTTAAATGTCACAAATAGCCAGCTTCACAGTCCAGTTAAAAGTTATATCCTAGACACTTTTGAGTTTGAATAAAATCAGCCATATTTAGGAGCTGTGTCATACTTAATAATCAAGTGTCATTTTTTCATCAACAAGTGCTTTTCCTTTTTATACAGCCCAAAGGGAAAACATATAACAAAACATACATTAAGCAATACCCCCTCTGTTTTCTGCATCTATGCGATTTTGAAGTCTCCCTTTTTACATTATTTTGGCTTTATGTGAAATTCCATGTTATTTTGTTTCAGCATTCATCACAGTATCTGTTGCATAAGCTGCCTTTATCTGAGCTAAGCCAGTAAGTAAGTAAGACAAAGGGTAACTACAACTAAGACATTTGTTAATTAGGTTTCTGATTCTAAGTACATAACCAATAAAAAAAAAAACATTAAGGAGTATGACTCTAGATAAAGACTGCCAACTAAAGCTATTAGTCAAAGATGAACCCGCTTTACACCTTAGCTAGAAAATGTGATTTGGAACTACATTTCTAAATATGAAAAAAAAAACAATAAAGTCAGCTACTTTTTCAAGCCTAACATTACTCTCATAGATTATACTCTTAAAAATGATATTTAAGAGATAACCCTGGATGAAAATCAAAGGAAGGCATTGCAAAAGACAACTTGATGCTTTTGCCAAACAATCAGAAAAAAGAAAAAATCACGATGATCTCATTTGAAATCATTGGAGAGATAGGACCACAGAATATATTCTGCTCATTACAGTGAGCTCTGCCCATCCATCCTGTGATGCCCGTTCACTGGCGAGCCTCAATCCTCACCACTAACACCAGTGAGGGGCATCTATATAGGGAAAGGATAATAAATACATACACGATAAAGTACAATCTCCCTTAAGAGCACACAGAGATCACAGTCAGTCTGGGGCTGGTCTCCCCCTTTCTCTCCAGGTCCCCAATAAGACTCCCCACTGGCACAGCTATGGGGTCCAGATGTCAACCTAGTGGGCAAGCTAAAATTTCCAGCACCCTCTCTGTCCAACAAGTGCTTTGTGTCCCTGGCCAAGTAGCTGACACACATACACTTTGAGATAAGAGTTATATAGAACTACAAAAGCAATCCTGGAGAAGGCTGCAACAGGTTCTCCAGCTGTGCCCCTTTTATCCAGACTATACGGTAGTACCACTTGCCACCCCCATTATTTATCAGATACTAAAAAGGCCCTTAACAAAGGGGGTCCAATTATTACTGTGTAATATTATTATCCAAATGGTAAGTGCAACTGAACAGTCAAGGCGTATTGGAGTGGCTTGGCCAGTATCACTATATACATGCAATGTACTCTAGAGTTAAATTATCTCTACACAAAACAGCCACAGTTGAAAGGTTTAAAAATATTTAATAATACATAATAAAAACACAAGACAATACTTCTTACTACACAGTGCTAGTCAAGAGTTCAGAGATCACAGAGAAATACTGAAAATAATACAGTAGAAAAGTTCTGACATCAATACAGAAAAAAAACTAATCTAATATTCCTAGTTCCTAGCTATATCTAAGAGAAAACACAGTTCTAAAATAAACTTACATATAGAACACAGGCAGAGTGCTGGTAAATTGGATGTTCTCAAGACAAATGCTCAATGCCCTCATTTTTTCTGTCCTTAAATTGATACCACAGTACCACTGATTTATTTCAGATTGCATCATTTCTTTATGGTTCCCAGGCTAACAGAGCTCGACTCTGACCTCTGAGATCAAAGACAGTCATGAAATGCTTGAATTATCAGCTTTCTTACAGCAGAGTGCATTGTTGTTACATTTTTCCAGTTCAACATCTGATACAGTCTTTTCATGCTTAAGAGAACAAGCCCATGGCTTACATTAATGTTTATAAATGACAGAATTATCTACAAAATTCTATGTAGCTAGGCTAGCAGCCTTCACCTATCTTCACATCCATCCATCCATCCATTCATCCATCCACTGCCCCTTTTTTCCATTTTTCACATGGGATCAGGTCATTTCATCAGTGACAATCATCTAGAGCCAAGGTTTACACTACCGGGTGGCTAGCCCTGCCATGGTAGTTCTTCCACACCACATGCTAACATGCACACTCATACTTATCACCAATTTAGAGTGTCCACTACATTAGCAAACAAGTTGGAGGGAACAGATCAACAAAATTGCTGTATGCAGATGATGTGGCATTACAGACAGACTCTAAGCAAGAACTTCAATGAAGGATAGGGTAATGGAATGGAAAACTGAAGGCACATGGGATGAAACTAAGTACAGATAAGACAGTGGTAATGGTAGCAAATTGGGGAAATCAAAAGAAGCTGAGAATTGAGATAGAAGGGAAGATAGTGGAAGAGGTTAATAGCTTCAGGTATCTGAGAGGGGTGGTTAAGGAGAAGGGAAGTCTGAATGAAAAGGTCAAAGCTAAAATCAGATGGGCTGCAGCCAAATGGCATAGTGTGCCAGGTGTAGTATATGACAGAAGAATGCCAAAGAAGCTGAAAAGTAAGGTGTACAAGACAGTGGGCTCAGCAGTACTACTGTATGGTACAGAAACCAGGGAAGTAAAGGCAGAGAAGATGAGAAAGCTAGAAGTGATGAAAATGAAGTGCCTGAGAAGGGTGGTAGGATGCACACAATGGGACAGATGAAGAAATGAAGACATAAGAGCAGAAGTCAAAGTAGCTCTAATTGCAGAAAAGATCAAAGAGAACATATTATGGTGGTTTGGGCATATGTGCAGAAAAGCAGAAGCTAATCTGGTGAAGAAGATTTGAAACAGGAGGAAGGTAAGAAGAAACTAGGTATCCAATAAAGAGGTGGGTGGATTATGTAAGACAAGATCTGTGACAGTCGGGCGTGAGTGTCGAAGAAGGCAGGAGTGTTGCATTGAATCAAGAGAGATGGGGACAGTTAACACAACACTCTTACCCCATGCAGAAAATGGAAAAAGGTGGTTGATGATGATGATGATGAATCTACCTACTGTATGTCTTTGGAATGTGGAAGGAAACTGGAGTATCAAGAGGAAACCCATATAAACAGAGGGAGGACATACAGACTCCACACAGAGGGTGCCTCAGCTGAGAATCAAACCAGGGTGTTCCCATAAAATTATGCCATGAAGGAAAAGTCTTGTCTATCAAGTCATTTTGCCATATAACATATTAGAAATCAATAGCCACTAAGAATGATATATGAGCACCAAGAAGCATGAGTTTTTCAAGTGTATGTATATTTAACTTTAAAGTAATCATAACTTCAGTTTTTATGGTGCTTAAACACAAAGTTCTGTTTCAAAATAAAGAAGTGAAGCAAGAAAAATGGATAAAATCCACAATAATAAAACTGATGCATATTGCAAATAAGAACTGTTTTAACATGCATGAACATTGAGCAAATTCAACTAGTTGTAATAATTAGATACCATTATACAATATACCATATCATTTATAACATAACTGAACATCTCTAAAATTTGTCAACATTCCAAAACAATTTAACTAGAAAGCATTTGAGCTTCAACTCCTAACTCAGTCAATAAACCAATAAAAATATAAGTGCTTCGTAGAGAGCTAATCGTTTTACCTCATCAAGGTTCTATCTTTAAATACCATCCTGGGTTAACATCAACTCATGGATGACATAACTGTGAATGCCTTAACATAACTCTAAGCAGCTAACTTTCACTTGGCAGCTACACTGACACGTTCCTTTAGGAACAGCTTCATAGGTGAAGGCTTCCTGGTAGGAAATAAACTAAATGAGACAGGCAATATATGCTAATTAACATATAACAAAATAAAATAATGTGTACTAGTAGACAGCAGTTTGCAATGATTCAGCAGGCATATACAGAATCATACATCTACTTCGCTATTTCTGGATAACTGCAGATGATTAATAATGGCACTAAACACATTTTATCAATTGTTTCCTTGATATAAAGACCAGGCAACAGAGACAACCAATCAACAACAGGAATAAATATGCATACTCAAAATTACAGTAAGCAAGAGCATACAGAGTTGTAAGCTTGTTTCAAACAATTTTGGCTACATTTTCTGATCATGCTTTTACTTAAATTAATTAAGTTTGTTAACCTTTTTAATTTAAATGAATCATTTATTAAGAACTTGATCTTTTCAAAATTTGCTATAATCTGCTGTCTTGGAGAATAGTTAGCTGCAAATGTTAACTAGATCTCTAGACTTTGCAAATTTTGTTGTGGTCTTTAAAATAGTGTACATTTAAATGTTATTTATAGTATGTTATTTTAAATCTGTTAGTTTGTGCTTTAACTGCCGAATCAATAACATACTAGGAATGTAATGCTTTTCAGCCTGGTTATTGATTTCTAACTGTAACTATTGGCTTGTAATTCAGATTATGGTGTTTTACAGAACAGTTCATTATAGAATGGCATTGGTGGATTTTGTACATTTACCCTGTGATGATACACAACTGTATCAGTCATGAAGGCATATGAAGTAATATGTGCCGATGCAAAATATCTAGTGAAGTGAAAGCCTAGTATTTCACATCTTCATCAGCCTAGTATTAACATTTTCATTAATAACCTTCACCTTCCTTGCCCACTCTCTAATGTTATTCAATATGCTGATGATTCCACAATCATCTCCTGCTCTGACGACATTGCACACCTTCATACTCTCACCCAAGAGTCTCTTCACTCTGTCGAAAGATGGCTTATTTCCAGCCAATTGCTACTGAACCCTAAGAAAACCAAACTTCTCTTATTCCTACCTACAACTTTCCAACATCATAAAGCTACCATTTTCTGTCTCCTCCCTGAACAATACAATCTTCTCTACTGAATCTCATACTGAGCTACTAGGTGTTATTATTGATGACCATCTAAAGTTCAATCTACACACTCAGCAACGCATTAAAAAAATCATCAAAAACTAGGTCTGCTATACAGACACAAACAATTCCTCACTAAGACATCCAGACTCTCCCTTTCACAAACCTTCATACGCCCCACACTACTTTATACAGCCCCTATACTAACATTCCTCCAGTCTAATCTTATGATTAAATTTGAACTCACCAATAACAAAATTGCAAGATTTGATTCCAACCAACCTTATGGCACTCACCACTGCATAGCCCTAAAGAATCTGCAGTGGCTGGAATTTCATCACCAAATTCTACTTTCCCAGCTTCTCATGGTCCATTCAGTATTACATGAACCATCATCCTGCTCCTCTCTATCTACTCTCATCCAACCCTACACCCCCAACCATCCTCTATATAGCTCTCAATAGCACCTACTGCAAGTTTGTAAGCCCAATACAAATATTGGCAAACTACTCTACAGCTATTCAGTAGCTCATGCTTGGAATACATTACCACTAAATATCAGGTCTATTACCAACACAAACACCTTTAAAATAGCGCTAAAAGACAGCCTTCATAAATCATGGTCATGCTTCTCTAATGACCCAAGATAACCATTATCAACTAACATTCTGTTGCCCTCTTAGCTCCTAATTTCTGTAGTTATTTTCACTGTCTGCCTTCCTGGGGTTATCCTCCTACATTTACTATACACTTATAACGTTTCTGTTTCTCTTTTACTCTTCTCCTAACTTATGACCTCTTACTAATTTTCTCTCCCAATCTATGTTTGCAATTTGTCTTCTCTCTTCATCTCATATATATTCTACATTCTTATTATGCTGTTTTTGGACAGATCTTACTTTTACTATAGTTTACTTTTCTTGTCATATTTTTGTATTGTCCATGCTTTAGTTTGTACATTAACTCCTGTTCTCCTGTAAAAATATACCATGTTAGTTGTTTATTAGCTGCTATATTATTCTTGTATCACTTGTATCTACTAATCGTGTTATCTTTACTGTGTGTTTTGTATTTTTGCTTTGTAATTATTGACCTTGTTATTATACTGTTTGTTTGATGTACTATTGGAGTGTTTCTCCTCAGGTCTCCGCTGAAAAAGGGCTTCTGCCCAGTCGGACTAACCCATTTCACAAATGTCAAATAAATAAGTAAATTTCAGTTTATGTTTTAACCTTTGCATAATTGATTATGGTAAGATGTAACTTTATTGTTAATTTATAGAAAAAGGGGAGTGTATGGGTTTGTCTTTAATTTCTCATTTGCTATAGTCAGTCATATTTATTATTTCATTTCTAATATTCTAGTGATGGATTTAAGGCAGAAAAAAAGATAATTTTCATATGTATGGTATCTGGAAACAATTTGGTGTGAACTGATTACTTCCTAATATGAATCTGACTGAGAACTGGAATTCTATTACATATTTTCTTATTGCCACTGTATAACATAAAGTAAGTGTTAACAATAGTTTTTTTTTATCTGCCCATTGACATGTAACTTGACAAGAATTTATTTAGTAAATCTCAATATGGAGTGTTTGTAGTAAAAAGGCCTAGCTAGATGCTTAAAAATACATAACTGTATTAAAAAAGCAGTTGATCCAAGAAAGTGAAAGCATGAAAAGAAAAGGAAATGTTAAGTAAAATGGGATGGAGAGATCCATGATTTGCTCAGTGTGGGGGGTAGCGGTTTGGCTTAGGGAACTTTGGATGGCAGATAATGTGAGGGCTTTCTGGAAAATAGCAAAGTTTTGGTCAACTGTATAGGAGCTAGACAAGTGGACTGGTGAATAAGGTGTGAAATGACAGAGTGGGCTAGAAGGAAGCAACCTTTAAGCCAACGGACAGGATAGAGTAGAAAAAGGTATGCAGAAGAAAAGCTAAGGACAAGAGAATGTGGACAGAGTTTGCAAGTACATACAATTTGTGTATTGCAGAGAATGGTGAGATGAAAGTAGGAGAGCCATCCACAACAGAAAGGACAAGGAAAAGGAAGCTGAGGTTGAGGCAGAAACAGACAGCAGTAAGATAGAGCCAGATGAAGCCATGCATGAGTGCTCAGCAAGATAACAGACAGAATGTGGAAGGAACAGTAGAGCTGAATATACTTGTAGGAAGAGTAGAGGAGGGAAACAAAAGGGATTAGATGCATCACTGGGAGAGAGGCAACCAACATAGTGAGGACTAGCCAGAGTGCAACTGGGGGGGGGGGGGCAGTTTCAGATAGGAAAGGTAAGGACATGGTATGATAAATGAAAAAGTAAGAACTATTTTGGAAGAAAGAAGAAGATTTTTTTTAAAAATGAAACTCAGTCTTTAAGGAAATTAAGAGTCCTAGCAAGAGAAATAGTGAAGACCAGATTACACTGAAACCAGTCTTCAGGCTCAGACTTTAGAAAGACATGAAAAGAGATGACAAAATTAGTAACCAAATGTAAGGGGTGGACAAATATTGTGGTGGACTTAAGTAAGAATGATCACTTAGATGAGACACCTGAGGTGACAGCAGGTCAGGGCAATGGTAGAGATATAGCAGGTGGGGGGAGGGGGTTGGAAGTAACATTCACAGATGTCTTATCTGTGCCAACAGCCAGCATACTGAGTAAGAAGAGAATTAGGGGGTATAAAGACCTGCTGTGGAAATGGACATGGAAGAAGGGTTTGCAACTTTCAGGAAGATGGGGGGACTTGACAGACAAACAGACAGACCAGGTCTGTGCCAGGTACAGGCTAAATATTAACCCAGAAGGGGTTGTGGTGCTCAGGGATTAGTTAGAAAGGAATGTCTCAATGACTGCACATTTACACTAAACGAAAGTGTGAGACAGAGTGTCACATATGCAGAGGAAGAATACTTAGGTGACAGAAAGAAGGACAAAACAGATACAGAAAATAGCAAGAGAACAAGTAAGAGCAAGTTGGAGTATGTCTGAAAAGTATTTTCTATATATTTTGATGATCCTTGGTATGGAGACTGGGGGACCTCCAAACAATTATTCAGAAAGTAGAGAGGATATGATAGTATTATACAGATACAGTGACAGGGGGACATGAAATGTCTGGGTTTAGATTGTTTATGAATGAGAGAAAAGGGAGGATTGGAGATGGGGTAGTGATATATATAAAGGAGGATATTATCAAATGTGAGGTCAGACAGGATGAAGACAAAAACTGCTTTTGACTTTGACTTATAACTTGATTAACAGGGGAGGGGGCTGACAGAGTCAAAGCCATGGTGTAAGTACCTACTGGTTAAGGTAGAGGAAGAAGGAAAACCTGGTAGATCAATACAGTGCACTGGCTGCCATAAAAGTCAAGAGAGGAGGATGAGAGACTTGCAGAAAGAAAAAAAAGGAGTGGCATATGAGGAGGTGACTTATAATCATGGGAGATCTGTATCTGCCAGGAGTAGTCTAAAAGAATCCAAACTCAAGGTTAGAGGGGGAGCAGGAACTGACTAAGGTGTAGGATGAAGGGTTCAGCCAACCAGTACAGGAATGAATCAGAAAGGATAGAATTCTGGATGCGGTCTTAATCAAGGTTGGGGGGCAGAAATGTTCAAGTAAAGTTGTCATAAGCTGTGATAATACTTCTGTGTGTTACATAATTGGAAAAAAGGGTAAAACACAAGAATAAAGATGATTAGGTGGAATTTTAAGGGAATAGAATAAGATGACCTTAGAGAAAAAGTCAAAAGGTTAGAGGGCCAGTGGCAAACTGAGAGTAGAAGTAATGGAGAACAGTCTATACTCAGGACTAACTATGGTCAAAGGTTTTAAGAACAGGGGGAAAAAAGGCAAAAAGAGGAGAAGGCTAATGGGGCTGCAAAGTATGTCAGGCCTAGTGATTAGGACAAAAACCAGAGCAGGCAAGAAGTAGAAATATGGGGTGATATCTAAGGAGACTTCCATGATGGAGGTTGTGGATAGTGATCAAAAGTTGAAAACCATGATGCAAAACAGTGAGGCACAGAACTAGTGCAGTCCAGCAGCAGATTTGGCTGTTGTCATGAAAGCAGTCAGAATGACAGATATTGTAAAGCACATGTTCAGTACAGTGATATATAGTAATATTTTTCTGCATAATTTGTTGTTCAGTATTTAGTAGACCTACAGGCATCATATGGATGTCGTATACTTGCACTTATATACAAATAACAAAACACTTATACAATATTCCATTTCTATTTTTAAACAGTCAAAACTAGGATAATGCAGCAATAACAGGTAGGTGGACATAATAAACCAGTTATGTAGACATCCATTTTGTGATGCTAGTATACCTGCTACTTGAGTCTCACTGGTACTGACACTACATTTAAATTTCATAAAACCCCATTGTCTGTTCTGAAGCTCATCATTATGACAGAGACTTGATGTAAGACTTTTCATTCAGTGGCTGTTTGTGTATGAGGGGGTGCCTGCCTCTTTCTTTGACATGCCGGTGCAGATTTTATTATATTTATCTTTAAGAAGAATACAAGTCTTCTGTTCCATATGTTACTATACTTCTATTATATTTATAAAAGGTGTTTCAGAGTGCAGACATTTGTATATTGTATGCATATCTTTACATATGCATGTAGTTATGCATGTATGTCTGCATTTATTTGCTTACATAATATTTGTGAAATGGTTAGGGAACTTTTTCAGTGACGACACGGGGAGCTAAAGATTTTGGTGGCCTAATGATATATAATAAATATAATCACGTTTTAAGAAAAAGAAAAAGCAAATCACTTAGTTCTACCAGAAACAGCTAAGCAGTCAAACAGCATCCTCATCTTAAATTATGTTAAATACATTAATTACATTAGTTATTAGTTTATGTACAGTCCTGTGGCTTTAGATGTGGCTTTGCCTTCAGAACTAAATTTACCATGTGTAGGTTACTGAAGACAGAGTTACTAGTATGTATATAAATTTTAGTTACTTGCTTTACAGCACGGGACACTGAACAGAATGAAATGCAGAGTATTGGAAATATTGCAAAACAGAATATTGCTCAACACCAATTTCCTGTCTAGAATAGTTGTTCCAGTGGGTGAAGATGACTGTATTTCACAGAAAACTTGGAAACACAAAACAAAACAGGAGAATTCAAAGTGCTGCAATGCTTGATATTACGCAACCACTAATTAATCATTGTAATAAAATAAGGAAATGATATCTTTCTAGTAAGGGATACAATTCTAAAGATACTCATTTTTAGGAATGTCACTGATTTTGCATTCAAACTTTCCTCATTCTTTCATAAAACTTAATTGCATTTTTGAGACAAACCCCAGGATTCAGTAAGCTTCCATGCAAGAATAGCTTATTCCTGCACGGAAACAACTGTTTAAGAGCAGCACGGCAGTGAGTCATGCACAGTTATGAAGACATGCTGCCTCTGCTCCTAAACAGACACGGAACGTGGACGAGTTTGGGGGGGGGGTCTGAGAACAGAGCTCTCACAATATACATGCCCCCATAGGGGGTTGTAGGGTTGCCAGCTTTTCAAATGCCCAAAGTGGGACAGTTTTGGTACAAATGTCAGATATGGCAGGCCGAAACATACCCATGGCCGGTACAAAGGACAGAACTTCACGTCTTTGCCTAAATAAAAGCTTATTCTTGTAGCATTTTGGTTGCTTCTTCTGTTTCTTATAACATTCAGGTGATTCAGATACAGAATAACTGTTTTATGCAACTATTACATAAAATATAGGAAATAATTTTGTCTTAATATCTCAGGACATTTGCCATTTTTACAAGGTTTTTGCAGGACACAACTGCCCAAAAAGGGACTGTCTCTCACAAAGTGGGACAGGTGATAATCCTAGGGGGTTGCCACCTCTAGAAATGCCCAAAGTGGGGCTGTTTGTGTACAAACATGACATGTTGCAGGAGAAAACACACCCACAGCCATTGCAAAGGTCAAAGCCCCACTTCCCAGGAAACCCTAAGCACATAGCAACTGAAACACGCTAGGATGTCTGTCAAATGGGCAGATGCATGCAGAAATCCACAGCAATAAGTGAAACCTGCCCCTTCCTACAGAAAATAACACTAGAAATTTTTTTATCAAACGGATTAAATTTAACCGTAGCTGCTCGGGTTTGCCCATTGCTTAGCTACACATACTGTAGGTTAAATAGCACAAGAAGGTAAATAGCAAGATACATTCATTAGAAGCAGTACTGCAATAATGTAGTGGTTAGACCGCTTGCTTTGTAAGCAGTCATTCCCGGTTTGATCCTCACAGTAATAAATTCTATTTTCCATGTGAAAGCAATTTATGAAAATTTATTTTGCTGTATAACCTACTAAATAACATATATTTGTGAACTGGAGTACTGCATTAAGTGCAGATATGAGGTGTTGTAATAATGTGGTAAAATCCGCAGATAAACACAAGTGTCCCATACAGTATATGTACATATGAATCAAGGATACTAAACAAAGTTATAATGTGTAATGAATGATAAATCCATGCCATACAGCAAATAGTATAAAAAATATATAAAGTGTCCAAATCTACCACTTTCCCAAGACCTATGTTTCATTTCTTTCTAAATTAGTGCGAGATAAGTGGGAGTAAGCACATTTAAGCAACAGGAAGCTGTTTTAAGCCTGTTTGTGCAGGGGTAAGCAATGCCTACACAGGTTAAGCAATTTAGATGCTAACTGACTGCAAGAATATTTAACCAGAAGTTAGCATTGTTTACCGTCACGCAAACCCGCTTGCAACGGCTTAAAAGTGCCTTAATCACTCTGTATCCAACAGCCTCTGTTCTGCCCAGCAACAAAATAAACATCCCCTGTTTGGGCCTTGAACCCAGGACCCTGTACACTATAGTCACAGCAGTTAACCAGTAAGCCATCACAGCTGTACATAAAATTGAGGTATACCCAAACAGATCCTCAGTATAGCAAAATCACAATTTACATGTGAAATGAATCTATAAACAGTTTTATGTTGTATAACCTACTAAATAACATATATATCTGAACTGGAGTACTGCATTAAGTCCAGATGTAAGGTGTCATTGTAATAAAATGGTGAAATCCCCCGATAAACACAAGTACCCTATACAGTGTACGTACACATGAATCACAGATACTAAAATATAACATGTAATGAATGATAAATCAATGCCAAATAGGAAATAGTGTGCAAATTTAAAAATAAGCAATGCTAAGCATTGCACACCTCTGCTTACCAGGTGTAAGCAATGCGTAGCCCAGCTAAATCGATTTTCCCATTTGGTATGCCCCTTTAAGCAATGCCAACCTTAGGTAAGCAGGTTTGCCCACAGCTTAGCATTTTCAAAACTGACCAATCATGGCAAAGTGTGGTAAATCGGCCCTATTTAAACCCCACAGGCAGGAATTTATCTCATAGCTGGTTGCAGCTTTCTCCTGTAGGCACAATGGCTGGTGTCGTGGAAGAATCAAGCTTCCAAGCACAGCGTTGGGGCATCCAGGAGTCCAAGATTATGGCAGGACTCCTGGTAATAGACCATGAAGAGAGACTACTGCAGGGCCAGTACCAGGGCTCCCAATATAAAGTGGAAGCCTGGGACTGTCTCACCCATGACCTCTCCAGTGCCACTGGCATCCTTCGAACTGGTGAGCAGGTCAGGCATCACTATGCCGACCGGAAACAGAGGAAGAGGGAGCTCCTGGATCAGTGGATCCAAGAAGCTAAGTAGGGTGGTGTCCCAGCAGTGTGCAAGTGCTCATTCTACTAACTGTTAATAATTGCCAGCTCATGTATATTATGGATAGGCATGGCTAAATATTCCTCTTATGTCTCTGACAGTGGCAGCGGAGCGAGCTGTGAATCAGGAAGCCCATGCATATAGGCTGCAAAGGCTGTGTCGCGAGGCAGGTTAGTAATAATCTTGCATGTACTGTCATAAGAAATAAATCTTAAAGTAGTAGAAAGTTAATTGCCAGTATAAAACCTGTTTTGTGTATGGGATGTGCTGAATAAACCAGACATTTCGGCAGAAAGAGTCTCATATAGGTTGTATGTAAATAAAAGGGTAACAGCCTGGCAATAAAGGTCTAACTCCTGGACTGCTTGTGTTTACTCTGGTATCATATGGTAATGTAGTGTTGCATTCTCTTAATAGCACTGTTGTATTAAGCACTGTTACCCAGACTGTGCTACATAAATAAAATTTGTATGAATGTCTGTATAAGATTGTTCTAATCACAAGGTCATATTGTACAACTGAGGGAGACATAGACAGAAAAAAGTGAAAAGATACGCAACAAAATTCAAATAACACACTCAACTGAGACGTAAACTGTTGTATTTTTAGCACACAAAGCCATGGTTTGGATCCTGGGAGTGGTAGTAAGCTGTATGTAGAATCATACCCCTCAACTGTACAGATTTTGTCAGAAAGTTCAGATAATTGGCTTAAATTCCCTGCCTGTCACCCTGTCCCCCTGGCAAATCAGTGGGATGATCCCAGAAGTTTAGACAGCAAATAATGACATACAACTGATTGTCAGACATCATAACCATCAGAAATATATCTCTAAGAACAAACCTGCCACTTTAGCAACTCACCAAAATGTTCTGACAGTAATATGCAAAGTATGTCCCATCTCTACCCCCATGTTGTGAAGCTATGATCAGAGTGTGTGCAGTAACAGAGTGAGACGCATGTGTGTAATAATAATGTGGAATCTGGTAATATGTGTGGCAACATTCAGGCAGTGTTAAGGAACATTCCCTCCACAGGTCTGTCAGATAAGAAAACTGTGCCTGGAAATAAAAGATTGAAATCCTGGACTGGTACTGTTTAGTCTGGTATTGTATAGCATTATTAGTGTTGCCGTTTCTCCGAATAATAATGTATTACTCATCACTGTCACCCACACTGTGCTACATAATAAAACTGTCTAGGAATCCCTGTATAAGACTGTTGTAACTACAAGGTCAGATTGTAAAACCACAGGAGACTTATGGACAGAAATCAGTGAAGAGATACACAGCAATATCTAAATAGCACACTCAACTGTGATGTACAGTGTCGTATTTTTAGCAGACACAGCCATGGTTCAAATCCTGGGAGTGGTAATAAGCTGTATGCAGAATCATACCCCTCAACTGTACAGATTTGTTCAGAATGTCTATATAATTGGCCTATATCTGTTGCCTGTTACCCTGTCCTCCTGGCAAATTAGTGTGATGATCTATGACATTTAGGCAGCTTTTAATGACATATAACTGACAGTCAGACCTGTACATATTCAGAAAATGCATATGAAAACAAACCTGTCATTGTAGCAACGCATCAAGGGTTTATGAGGGCAATTGTCAAAATATGTCCCAGTTTCACCTGCATGTTGTCAAGCCTTGACCAGAGTGTGTGCAATAAGAGATTGAGAGGTATGTGCATAACATCAACCTGGAATCTGGGAATATGCATAAAAACAGTCAGGTAGTGTTAACAAACAATACCTCCACAGGTATACCAGGTAAGAGGTGTATACTGCAGGTAAAACACAGTTCATGTTTATAGTTGTCTAGAAACATACCACTGTCCAAACTAAGGCCATAGGGTAGTGTAATAATACCTGTAAGGTACAGATTACAGCAGTGATTAAGAAAGTAGAGAGAACTACAGGGCTATACAAGTTGTTAATTGACATCTCTCTCTCCCCCCACCATATCTGCAAAAATAATCTAAATACACAACTCAATGGGTATGTGTACAATTAAATCTACTGTTGAGACATATGTCCTATTGTTTGATAAATATTGAAATGTGTTTCTATGCATGTGCCATGTTGAAATACTCTCACATTGGTGGCATGCTGCCATCAATGTAACCTGCATGCTGTTGTAATGGCCACTGTGGTTCCATATATCCATGTGTTCTGTTTGCTATGCAACTGTTCCATATCTGGTGTTTTGGGTTAATGGGAATATCTGTGCATGCTGTTATACCTAATCCTAGAATGTGTTGACTATTACTACCCACATATGTTTTAAAATTGCAACACCATAGCACATTTGCGAAGGCTGGTCCCAGCAAACCCACCTCTCCCACCTCATCTGGCCATGGCACCTGGGACCAGCATGTCTGGGGCCCACCCCAGGACCTCCTTGTCCATTGGTTCTGTACCACCTATGGGTGGAACCACCTCAGGGGTTGGGGATTGCCCCCCTGGGAGCAGGTGCGGACAGGAAACTGTCACCCATCATCAGGTCTGGGGTCTGGTGTATAGCGAGCTCCGCAGGGAGTTTGGAGATCATCTACGCCAGCTTGAGGGCCGCGTGGCGCATTTAGAGGATCAGCCTGCCCCTCCTACCCAGCCCCCAGCACAGCCACCTTCGGGGACATGAAGGTGCAGTGGTGACTGCCCATGGGTGGGAACCTCAGTCCTACTGTTTCCATTTGGGGGATCATGGGCTTCTGACTTCCAAACACCCCTCCCCATCCAAGGTGTTTACCCCCACGTGTCATATACCATCCCTGTATGCTGTCTTGTCTGTCATCCTACCAAAGCTACCTCCCAAAATATACCTACTATCCTTTCCCAACATCCCACTCTCACCTTAAAAAAAAAGGAAAAAAGGGCAAGGTGTTCCCAAAAAAAAAATCTCGCCCCATATATAGCTGTCCATTTTGCACACGTGTCCACTGGACACATATAATCTGGTCTAATTGGCTTCACAACATATTATTGTTGTCCTCACTCCTCTCTCAGGGGTTTGAGTGTCCAAATCTACCTCCAAATTCAGTGTATATGCACAGCTGTTGCTGAAGAAGAAATGGGCAGCTATGGACCTTCCCTACACCCATCCTGCACATCCCTAGCTATTTTCCCTACTGTCTTTCCCTCTTTGTGCCCCTTTTTCACCACTTTCTGATCAACCCTTTTTCTTTTATTTTAAAGAAATTAACATGGGGGTAAGTGGGAGTAAGCACTTTTAAGCAGCAGTAAGCGGGTTTAAGCCTGTTTACATGGGGGTAAGCAATCCCTACACAGGTTAAGCAATTTAGAAGCTAACTCACTGCAAGAATATTTAACCGGAAGTTAGTACTGCTTACCATCACGCAAACCCACGCAAACCCACTTACAACTTCTTAAAAGTGCCTTAATCACTCCATATCCAACAGCCCCTGTTCTGCCCAGCAACAAAATAATCAGCCTTTGCAAGTCTTGAACCCAGGACCCTGCAGACCATAGCCAAAGTGATTTACCACTAACCCATGATAGATACAAATAGCTCTCATGTTTTCTCAAACATAGCATCCAGCACAGTCATTCAACAGTAGAGGAAAGGTATTTATATGTGTAGATGTATGTGTGTGTGTGTGTGTGTGTGTGTGTGTGTGTGTGTGTGTGTGTGTGTGTGTGTGTATATATATATATATATATATATGTATGTATATGTATATATATATATAATATATGTTTACATCTATATATATATATATATATATATATATATATAGGAAAATATGTATATGTAAACAGATATATATATATATATATATATATATATATATATATATATATATATATATATAGATATATAAAAGAAATACATAAATGACCAAAGGCACTGTTAATGTGGGTGGGGGGGGCCCAATTTAAGTACCCCTTGTAATTATTGATATCATCGCCTCCTCCACATCCAAACAGATCTGCCTTGCAACACAATACCAACACATGCAAGTCTCATACCCAGGACCCTACACAACATAGCCACAGGAAGTTAACAGTAATCCATCTCACCTGTATGATGTCAGGATAGTATCAATAAGATATCATGCAGAACAGTATTTCTACCATAGAGGATGTACAATGTGGAAGCAGTAAACATTCCAATGATACACATACACACACACACACACACACACACACACACACACACACACATATACACATATACATATATATATATATATATATATATATATATATATATATACATACATATATATATATATATATATATATATGTGCATATATATATATATATATATATATATATATATATATATATATATATATATATATATATATATATATATATATATATAGATAGATACACATACACACACATATACATATATTACTACATATAGATACGTATAGGAAGATACATATTTAGAGGGTGCACAGCATATTGAACAGCCAGTATTCCTACAGTTGCCACCTTTTAAAATGGACAGTGTTTGATTCTCTCATACAAAAGACATGAAACATGAATTGCATGAAACATATAACCACAGAGAAGTCAAAGGATATGACACCACACACAGGTTTGCATACATAAGAAAATGTTTGTTTGTGTACTATTTCAGTTGCATATGCCATTTCATATACCTGTTAGGTGTTTGAAATACATACTGAGTAATGCAACTCTCAAGCAAAACATTTTATATAGTAATCTGGAAGCATAACATATGTTGCTGTCCAGGCCAAGGCCTTCAAGTAGTACAACAGTAAAGAAACACTGCCCAGAAGATAAGAATCAATCAATAGTAAGTAATGCAGATGTAGTTCAGCAGCCTCCAATTACACTCTGTACTCAACCCCAAGGGGGAAAAGAATTAAGTTGTCACAATGAAAATGCATCTGTTACATAACAATGCTTAACTTAAAACATCACTATCGCACTGACAAACAGAACTGTCTGTAAGACAGTGAGCACTATCCCACCAATGTTCCCAAGGTGAAATGTATGAAAATGTACCACCATACACCTTATTGTGTCTTAGTACTGATATTCCTCACATGTTGTAACAGCCTAGGTTATATATGGTGCATACCCCTCTGTCATAGAATGACTTACAGGGGCATATAAGAGTGTTACATACAGTGACCTCTGGACTGTACAAGGACACACACATTTTGTCCAGCTGTAGCCCACATGTATATGGACCCTACTCCACGATATGTGTGGGGGTCCACAACATCACTGGAATGATGGCAGGAATGCCAGCACAACATAATCATAGGCCACTGCTTAACAACCTCTTACTGCATGACAAATGGACAAAGCCTGGTATACAGGTGGAGGACAGAGGCTGAAACACAGGGCCATCTTTGCAATATTGTTGTTATACACTGAGAAAGTTGCTGGTGTTACAGGATTGTTTGCAACATACCCTTAGTCAGGAATATGAAGTCAGAAACACAAATGGATGTAGCCATGTAATGATAACACTCAACAGACAGAATGACAGTGATATATCTGAGACAAGACCTGTGTGGTGGACAGACAAAACATAACAGCCAATCCTCTAGCCATCATGTGGATAGGCCCACAGTTGTGAGCTATGCGGACAGACTGCATTCCATGCTAAACTAGTATGTACAAACAAACCCTGTAAAACTAGTGGTATAAAATGCATAAAACAATATTACTCACACTGCTTGTAGGTCTGGAACCTTATACAAATATGTAGTTGTCCTGTGTCTGCAAGTCCTGTTGTAAGAGATATTGCTACCTGCTGTCTGTAACACTGCTGCACACACAGGAAGGATGTCATCCATACAGGACAGATAAAGAGACAATGCCCACATGACTTAGTAATTTATAGTAGTGGGCTGCCATGACAGTGGTAATTGGAAGTACTACACAGCTAGCTGCATGCAGGTAGCAAGTGGTGGACACTGATTGGTGCAGAGGTCATCACCTGATCATGTACATCACCTACAAAATCCATGCTGCAATGTATTCAAAGCAGTTCAATCCCTGTAGTGGACAGAGACAGAGAGAGAGAGAGAGAGAGAGAAAAAAACAAAAAACAAACAACCAGTAAATAAAAAGTTCATAGGTTCATAGGTTCATAGGTTGGTACTAGGCTATCAGCCCTATGGCCTATAAAAGTATTTCTTCCCACAATATTTACTTCTCTGGACCACTGTCTAGCAGGGCAACTGATGTGATCCCCGGGGTGAATTTCTTATCTCCCATCCAATCGTCAATGTTCCTTTTGAAGAGGGCCAAGGAGGCACTCTGCTTGACATATATGGGCAGTCTATTCCAGAGTATGGGGAGTCTCTGGATCAGGAACCTATCCTTCCAGCATGTTTTGTTCATTGTGATGACAAGATTTAAATCCCTGGAGCATGTGGCTCTGAGGGATTGGGATTTCTTTAAGTGGAGCATGTCAACAGCTCAGGGTTTGACATGGCCTTGTATGTTAAGCAGAGATCACCTCTGAGTAGACAATATGCCACAGAGTATAGCTAGAGTTGTTTTAGATGGTCAGCATAGGGCATCTGCTTTAGGCCTGTGATTCTTTTAGTGAGGTATTTCTGCGGCCTTTCCAGCTGTTGCAGATGTCTTGTGAGGTACATACCAAATGGAGCGTTGTACTCTATAATGGGTCTAATGAGGGATGAGTACAGTGGGACAATGACCTCCTTTTTTCTGGATGAAAAGCCCTTAGTGATGAGGTTCAACATCTGAACCTACAAATATCCCAAGTTAACTAAGGGGACACATCAAACTGTATCCAGAAGAGACGACAATCCTACAACAGGTATGTGAAACATATATGCATGTAAATGAATGTAGTACTTGGTCTATAATAATGGGATAGAGGATGTGTAGTGATTTATATGTGCCATCAGGAGTTGTAATGATGTCCTGCTGAACAACTGCTATGGGCAATAGTGTCTGTCCCTGTGGGCAGTGGGCCATACCTGTCAGCTGTGCAGATCAGCACTTAATAACAAGATGTAAGCCATCATAGTGTGTGTTCTGTACCAAAAGACATGTATATTGGTGTGACAAATAGCTGGTGGTGGAAGTAATGCCGTTATGATAAACTCATGAGTTTCAGAGCCCACCACTTGCAGGACAGTCATCTTAATGTGTAATGTAGCATGGACAAAAGCCATAGGTATGTAATAGGCTTACCTGCAATCTGTCCCTATATATACCTCTCCTAATATTAGGCTGTGTCCACATGTGACACCTGTCTGTGTTGTAGCAAGGCAGAACAGTGTATTTGTGAAGGAAGGAGAGTTAGAGAGTATGGACCTGATGTTAGAATGCACCATATATATATATATATATATATATAAAATATATATGTGTGTGTGTATGTATATATATATATATATATATATATATATATATATATATATATATATATATATATACATATATATATGTCGACATATATACAAACACAAAAACATATATATATATGTATATATATATATATATATATATATACATGTTCCCTACTGTTGAATGACAGTGCTGCACGATATGTGTGAGAGAACAACATACACACATACACACACACACACACACACACACACACACACACACACGCATACATATATATATATATATATATATATATATATATATATATATATATATATATATATATATATATATACAGCAGTAAGTGGGTGCAAAATGGACAGTTATGTCTGGTGTGAAATCCATGTTGGAAACACATTGTCCTTGTTTGTGAAGGTGGGATTGGTATGATGGGGAAGGATTGCAGGTATATTTGGGGAGGTAGGTTGGGTTGGAAGACATACAAGACAGCATACAGGAGTGGTATATGACACATGTGGTGGGTAAACACCTTGGATGGGGAGTGTTGTTTGGAATGTGGAAGCCCATGAGTCCCCATATGGAAACAATGGAACCAAGGTCTCCACCCATGGGCAGTCACAACAGCATCTTCATGGCCCTGAAGGTGCCTGGGCTGGGGGCTGATTACTACTGACTTGTTTAGATATTTATCTATGCCTTCCCCAAGGATCAGACCAAAAGTTGAAGAAGTATGTAACTCAAGAGAAATATATATGTAAAGATTCTTGGTCGTTCTTGTCACAAATCAAGAATTTAGAATTCAATGCTGACTTCAATTTTCTAACAGTGGATGTGGTAGATTTATACTCTTCTATCCCCCATGTGGAAGGCATCGAACAAGTCAGTAGTTACCTGAGAGCTAAAGCAGTAGCCTCTGATGAGGCGGCTTTAATTGAGGAAATGCTTGACATAATCTTGTATAATAATTTCATTTTATGTAATGATAAGTTATATGTTCAAAAGACCGGTGTAGCCAATTTGGTAATGGCCTCATGGGAACAAGAATTTATCTTTGGTAAACAAGAAGTGAAACAGTACATCCAGTTCTACACATGGTTTTTGGATGATATTTTTATCATTTTTGAAGGAAATAAGGAAGCAGCTAGTAAACTAGCTAGTAGCCTCCGAGTATGTTTTTGTGTGCTTATGTGTTTGGTTTGCTGTCGTGGTAGGTCTATGTGAGACTGGAATTGTAGTGAGTGTGGTTTCCTTCTCCTTCTGACTGGTTATGCCAGTACTGAGTTGAGAGAGCTTAGCCTCCAGTCTGGCTATATGGTTGCATCTCTCACATGTGTTGGAATTTGTTGGGAGGAGGAGAGGGTTGTCTGTGTACATGAGGCAGTTGTAACATTGCCTCAAGATTCCCAGATTCACCAGCTGGACCAGAGAGGAGATTGACAACTGACCTTTGGACATGCTAGAATAGTATTGGGAATTCCTTTATAATTGAAAAAAAGGGCCAATGGGGAACATGGTACTCAAGGGGAGTTTGTGAGGGTGTAGTGCTTTTAATTTTTTAGCGCTGACTTATACAATTGCTTTAGTGAGCAAGTGCCAGGTAACTTAAATGCAATGTGTTACAAGTAACTTAAATGCAAAAATGACAAACAGTAACTTTCTTTCAAGTGAAACAAGGAAATAAGTACAGTAAGCAATGCAGATATTACTAGGGATCCACATAAGAGCTGAAAAGCCGTGTTTTAGGTAGAATTAACGTTTCAGGGAAATAACAAGCATACAAACAAAGCTAGATTCAGCAGGCCTGGATCTAGTCTATGCTACAGCAAACAAGGTGTACCAATTTCAGTAAGAAACAGTTCAAATATGCAGGCACTATAAGCCTCTAACCAGAAATTCCCAGCTCAGAAGGGCAGAGTCCAGCCTCTCCTCCCACAAGAGTGCAGACCATGAACCTTCTTAATGTAAAATAAATGGCCTGAAGCCCAAGTGCTTAAACCAGAACTAATACACTTTTAGAATAAGAGACACTGAGCCCTCAATCAGCAGGAGAGTTAGAGAGTATGGACCTGATGTTAGAATGCACCATATATATATATATATAAAATATATGTGTGTGTGTGTATGTGTATATATATATATATATATATATATATATATATATATATATATATATATATATATATATATATATATATATATATGTCGACATATATACAAACACAAAAACATATATATATATATGTATATATATATATATATATATATATATATATATATATATACATGTTCCCTACTGTTGAATGACAGTGCTGCACGATATGTGTGAGAGAACAACATACACACATACACACACACACACACACACACACACACACACACACACACACACACACACACACATATATATATATATATATATATATATATATATATATATATATATATACAGCAGTAAGTGGGTGCAAAATGGACAGTTATGTCTGGTGTGAAATCCATGTTGGAAACACATTGTCCTTGTTTGTGAAGGTGGGATTGGTATGATGGGGAAGGATAGCAGGTATATTTGGGGAGGTAGGTTGGGTTGGAAGACATACAAGACAGCATACAGGAGTGGTATATGACACATGTGGTGGGTAAACACCTTGGATGGGGAGTGTTGTTTGGAATGTGGAAGCCCATGAGTCCCCATATGGAAACAATGGAACCAAGGTCTCCACCCATGGGCAGTCACAACAGCATCTTCACGGCCCTGAAGGTGCCTGGGCTGGGGGCTGATTACTACTGACTTGTTTAGATATTTATCTATGCCTTCCCCAAGGATCAGACCAAAAGTTGAAGAAGTATGTAACTCAAGAGAAATATATATGTAAAGATTCTTGGTCATTCTTGTCACAAATCAAGAATTTAGAATTCAATGCTGACTTCAATTTTCTAACAGTGGATGTGGTAGATTTATACTCTTCTATCCCCCATGTGGAAGGCATCGAACAAGTCAGTAGTTACCTGAGAGCTAAAGCAGTAGCCTCTGATGAGGTGGCTTTAATTGAGGAAATGCTTGACATAATCTTGTATAATAATTTCATTTTATGTAATGATAAGTTATATGTTCAAAAGACCGGTGTAGCCAATTTGGTAATGGCCTCATGGGAACAAGAATTTATCTTTGGTAAACAAGAAGTGAAACAGTACATCCAGTTCTACACATGGTTTTTGGATGATATTTTTATCATTTTTGAAGGAAATAAGGAAGCAGCTAGTAAACTAGCTAGTAGCCTCCGAGTATGTTTTTGTGTGTTTATGTGTTTGGTTTGCTGTCGTGGTAGGTCTATGTGAGACTGGAATTGTAGTGAGTGTGGTTTCCTTCTCCTTCTGACTGGTTATGCCAGTACTGAGTTGAGAGAGCTTAGCCTCCAGTCTGGCTATATGGTTGCATCTCTCACATGTGTTGGAATTTGTTGGGAGGAGGAGAGGGTTGTCTGTGTACATGAGGCAGTTGTAACATTGCCTCAAGATTCCCAGATTCACCAGCTGGACCAGAGAGGAGATTGACAACTGACCTTTGGACATGCTAGAATAGTATTGGGAATTCCTTTATAATTGAAAAAAAGGGCCAATGGGGAACAAGGTACTCAAGGGGAGTTTGTGAGGGTGTAGTGCTTTTAATTTTTTAGCGCTGACTTATACAATTGCTTTAGTGAGCAATTGCCAGGTAACTTAAATGCAATGTGTTACAAGTAACTTAAATGCAAAAATGACAAACAGTAACTTTCTTTCAAGTGAAACAAGGAAATAAGTACAGTAAGCAATGCAGATATTACTAGGGATCCACATAAGAGCTGAAAAGCTGTGTTTTAGGTAGAATTAACGTTTCAGGGAAATAACAAGCATACAAACAAAGCTAGATTCAGCAGGCCTGGATCTAGTCTATGCTACAGCAAACAAGGTGTACCAATTTCAGTAAGAAACAGTTCAAATATGCAGGCACTATAAGCCTCTAACCAGAAATTCCCAGCTCAGAAGGGCAGAGTCCAGCCTCTCCTCCCACAAGAGTGCAGACCACGAACCTTCTTAATGTAAAATAACTGGCCTGAAGCCCAAGTGCTTAAACCAGAACTAATACACTTTTAGAATAAAAGACACTGAGCCCTCAATCAGCAGTTCCCAACTTAGAAGGATGTAAGCTACCTGTCCTACTACCACAGTGCAGGCCACAAACCTTCCTAATGTAAAACAACTGGTCTGAAGCCCAAGTGTTTAATACAAAAGACTTAGAATGATAGCTACACTTTAATCAAGTTACTACCAAGCAGTAATAAATACAATTGAATACTTTAAAGAATGCCTGATTAGTGCTCAAGTTATACAAACAAAGCTAGATTCAGCAGGCCTGGATCTAGTCTATGCTACAGCAAACAAGGTGTACCAGTTTTTGTAAGAAGCAGTTCAAATATGCAGGCACTATAAGCTTTTAACCAGAAATTCCCAGCTCAGAAGGGCAGAGTCCAGCCTCTCCTCCCACAAGAGTGCAGACCACGAACCGTCTTAATGTAAAATAACTGGCCTGAAGTCCAAGTGCTTAAACCAGAATTAATACACTTTTAGAATAATAGACACTGAGCCCTCAATCAGCATTTCCCAACTTAGAAGGATGTAAGCTACCTGTTCTGCCACTACAGTGTAGACCACAAACCTTCTTAATGTAAAACAACTGGTCTGAAGCCCAAGTGCTTAAACTAAAAGGCTTAGAATGAGTTACACCAAGCAGTAATAAATACAATTGAGTACTTTTAAGTTGACGCAAAAGCAAAATAAAGTAGGAAGAAACACGACAGTAAAAGCAGATTTTTTTTTTTCGTGGAAAGAGAGAAAGGAGTAGCAGAAACTAAGCTGATTGGCCTTCTCAAATGTTCTCCCTGTACTGGGTAGAATGAGGTAATAACACCAGACTGGGAGGAGGGTCCCAGATCAAATTTACACTAGGGGAGGGCAACTGCAAAGCCACCAACTATAAAAGCACTATACCAACAGGGAGGGAGGGTGGGAAACAACTGCAGAAATGTTTCTCACAGCTGAAGAGCAGCAGTGAGCCTTTAAATTTATATAAAATAAAGACCCTTAACAGAGAAAATGCATTGGCTAGACACATTGTTTCCTATCCACAACATTCATTTTTGTTCAAAGCAATTGATTCAGTTGTTGATGATAGTCGAGGGGGGCCCGCTTACACTTTTACTTGAGCAACTTGAGTTAAGTTGGCAAATACGCACTGGGGCAATGTTTTACCCGGGTTTGAATGAGACAATATCTTTAAACAGTATACTGAAGTTGAAAATCTTAAACGTTAATGTGTGTATGCATTTTTATAAAATGCGTTCATATTTGTGATATATGACTTCTTTTGACTCAGATATGTAAGTTTCTGACTTCTTAGTTAACTAAGTAATATTATATTTTCAGAGTCAACACAATAACTTGAGATGTATGTTTGTATATATATTTCTATCACCATTACAGGTAAAAATTCTGAAGGAAGGGAAGGGTTGAGATGTTCTAAAATATTGTCAGTCATATTTGTTTTTAAAAAATGTTTTAAGTAGCAATAATGTGGATGTGATTTTAAGACACAAGATTTTAATTAGAAGTGTCATGTGACAAAAAGGGTGTGTATATATTGCTTGTGTTGAAGTTTGTTCAGTTTCTGATGAAGTCTTGCCACATGTGCAAGACGAAAAGCGCTTCATTAAACTGATAGAGAATTAAAGTGAGAGAGAATTTGCTCTGGTGTTTCCAAGCTGTCTTTTTGTTTTTCGCTAGTTTGTCTTACTTTGGTTCCTGTCTGTTGGAGTTTGTTATGGCTTTGGACAGTCCTTGTGGGACAGCAACTATTCTTGACTTGACCCCACCACAACAGGATGGAGTGGGATATTTGACACAGTTAATAGAACAATTTCTCAACGTGTGAGCCAGTTACAGACTAGAGTGGATGCCATTCCTTCTGTTCCTGCCATCGTTCAACCTTCTGCTTCTCTGTTGGTAATTGGAGGTGGTAGGCATCCCGATACTAGCTCAGTACCTCCCCATCTGAACTCACAAACCGGAAGTGTGATACCAAATGGAAGTGATGTCACACGAGCTGAACAATTGTACCAGAGGAGTAGTCCAGGTTCAACAGCTTCAGCATCTGGTTCAACAATTCTACCTGTTTTTTCCAACAATCAGCCAGGTAGTGTCAACCTTACTAACAATATAATAACTGACAAACGACTTAATATGAGAAGTTCTACAGGATTTAATACCATGAAAGACTTGCCAACTTTTACTCAGTGGTTGGAAACGCCAATTCCTTTATTCCAATAGCAACCCAACCAATCAACACCTTCTGAAACAGAGGACTCAGGTAACATAGTTTCATTATTACAAGACCTTGACAAAAAACTTTTCAAATATAAAAAACTTTCTTTAGAAGTTACTTACTTACGTCAATGTGTCAATGAAAACATTGTTCCCAAAGGCTTGCGTGCCCACCAATACCCTACGGGGTTAGAGCCAGGTTCATTGTTTCATAAAGAACTTATTGAGTTGTTTAACATTCAGGGACTTTCCCTGTTGAACCTGATGATTAAACATTATGAGACTTCTATTAACCTTTTGCAACAAGAAGCTACTAGGTTAGATGCTGCTGTCAAGGGTCATGTAAACTTTTCAAGATATGCTTTTGATTACAACAGAATTTTTGACAGTATAGACCAACAAATGATGAAATTTAGAGAAATTAAAGTAAAAAAACTAGCTAGAGACCATAAAGCATATGGTGAGGGGAATGCTTACCCCCCACCCTCAAGTTCACAAGTAGCAAAATCCAGCAATGCTGCTATGAATGTATTTTTGTGTTATACAACAAACCAAAATGAATTAACACATGGTCTATCTGTCTCAAATGATAGTAGTGCACTTCCAACAGGTGAGGGACCTATGTTACCCGAACAGACAATTGTGAATAATACATCAGCTAACGCCCAAAATTTTCAGCATCAAGCCAACCAATACAATCTGAGATCAAAGAACAAGACATCTCATTCCAACAACTACAAAGGGAAGAATTGGAAATGCAGGAGATGAAACCTCCTCTTATTGCACCAGCTTCCCCGACAACTAATGCTGCAGATTTTGGACTAAGGAACATCTTTATGAATAATGATAAAGATTTTAAACTTTACAATTTTTCTGATGTTACTATAGATCAACCACTGGTGGAACTATTAGCCAAGGGGTACACTTTCATCCCCACAAGAAAAGCAGACTTAGTTAAACCTTTAATTGATTTAAAATTATTTGTGCGTAAACTCAATTTGTCTATGTTTTTTGTTGACAATATTATGGTTCAATCTAGTGCATTACATCCTTCAAGTACTTTTTGTCCCCCTTTACACCCAACTTTGCAATGTTTTGAACTCATTTGTGAGTTGGATTTATATAATGTTTTAGGGGTCGGTAGTAATCATAAGCAGAATAAAAGGAAGAATGTTTCATCTGTAAATGTTACCAGTGAACAACTGTATTTATTACAACTAATTCAAGAAGCCCCAGTCCATATTATGGCCCCAGATAAGGAAGGGGGGCTTACTGTTATGAATGTGGAGGACTATGCCAATAAAATGGACCAAATAGTCCGAAGTCCCACATATCAGTTGGTTTCACATAATGAGTTAAATCAAGCATATAGTAAAATAAACTCTCATTTATATTAAATGTTGTTAGAAACCAGGATTACTGCTGACTTGTTTAGATATTTATCTATGCCTTCCCCAAGGATACCTGTTTTGTTTGATATCCCTAAGTTACATAAAAATGTGAATAATCCACCTATGCAACCTTTGGTGGATGCTAGGGCAAGTATAACTTACCCTTGGGCAAAATGGGTAGAACAAAAGTTGAAGAAGTATGTAACTCAAGAGAAATATATATGTAAAGATTCTTGGTCATTCTTGTCATAAATCAAGAATTTAGAATTCAATGCTGACTTCAATTTTCTAACAGTGAATGTGGTAGATTTATACTCTTCTATCCCCCATGTGGAAGGCATCGAACAAGTCAGTAGTTACCTGAGAGCTAAAGCAGTAGCCTCTGATGAGGTGGCTTTAATTGAGGAAATGCTTGACATAATCTTGTATAATAATTTCATTTTATGTAATGATAAGTTATATGTTCAAAAGACCGGTGTAGCTATTGGGTCATCCTGTGGGGCAAGTTATGCCAATTTGGTAATGGCCTCATGGGAACAAGAATTTATTTTTGGTAAACAAAAAGTGAAACAGTACATCCAGTTCTACACACGGTTTTTGGACGATATTTTTATCATTTTTGAAGGAAATAAGGAAGTAGCTAGTAAACTAGTAGATTATCTTAACAACACTACAGATTTCCTTTCCTTTACTTATGTATTTGAAATGACCAGGATTTCATACTTGGATGTAGATCTTAGTAAAGATATGGGAAGGAACGCATATGTAGCGAAAATTTATAGAAAGGCCACATATTCAAACTCTTTATTACATTTTAGCAGTTGCCATCCATGGCACCAAAAGAAATCAGTGGCGAAGGGCCAACTCGTGAGAGCTGCCCGTATGGTCACGTTGGACCAGGATTTCATGGATGAATGTAATAATTTGAGGTCAATGTTTGTTAGGAGAGGTTAGCCAGTAGACTTTTTTGAGTGTCTACTGGAAGAAGTAAAATACAAGAGAGAACAGGGGTTGTATAAACCCATTTTGTCCATTGGTTTACAAAGTGTTATAATAAATGACAGAATTACAACAAAAAGAAGTATGGAATTTAAATTTAATAACACCCTATAGTAGTAATGCAAGGGAAATAATGTTAATTTTGAACAAAAATTGGGAAATAATTAGGAGAAATCCTCACCTTTCTCACAAGGTCAAAAGCAAACCCCGGATTATTTACAAGAGGGGGACTAATTTAAAGGAATTATTACAACATAAAAAAACACCCCACAGTGGAAGTGTGGCATGTACAAATGCGAAATGTGTAACTACTGTAAATACACGAGTAAAGGACAAGACATTGAAGTTAAAAATATTAGTTTTAAAATCAAATTGAAGTACACTTGTCAGTCCAAGTTTGTGGTTTATGTAGCTCAGTGTCAATGCTGTGCAGCGTTTTACATAGGTAAAACAGATAGAAGGTTAAAAGAACGAGTATACGAACATCTATATAAAATAAAGACCCTTAATAGTGAAAATGCACTGGCTAGATACATTATTTCCTATCCACAACATTCATTTTTGTTCAAAGCAATTGATTCAGTTGTTGATGATAGTCGGGGGGGGGCCCGCTTACACTTTTACTTGAGCAACTTGTGTTAAGTTGGCAAATACGCATTGGGGCAATGTTTTACCCGGGTTTGAATGAGACAATATCTTTAAACAGTATACTGAAGTTGAAAAATCTTAAACATTAATGTGGGTATGCATTTTTATAAAATGCGTTCATATTTGTGATATCTGACTTCTTTTGACTTGGATATATACGTTTCTGACTTCTTAGTTAACTAAGTAATATTATATTTTGAGAGTCAACACAATAACTTGAGATATAGTATCGTTAGTATATGTATGTTTGTATATATATTTCTATCACCATTACAGGTAATAATTCTGAAGGAAGGGAAGGGTTGAGATGTTCTAAAATATTGTCAGTCATATTTGTTTTTAACAAATGTTTTAAGTAGCAATAATGTGGATGTGCCTTTAAGACACAAGATTTTAATTAGAAGTGTCATGTGATAAAAAGGGTGTGTATATATTGCTTGTGTTGAAGTTTGTTCAGTTTCTGATGAAGTCTTGCCACATGTGCAAGATGAAAAGCGCTTCATTAAACTGATAGAGAATTAAAGTGAGAGAGAATTTGCTTTGGTGTTTCCAAGCTGTCTTTTTGTTTTTCGCTAGTTTGTCTTACTTTGGTTCCTGTCTGCAGGAGCAGCATGCGGAACCTGTGATTGTGTATTGAGGGCCTCAACGTGGTGTAGCACATCCCCCATGTCTCTCTGGAACTCCCTATGTACCAGACCCTGGACCTGACATCGGGTGGCAGGATCCTGTCTGCGTGTGCTCCCGGGGGGGGGTGAACACCATCCGCTGAGGTGGTTCCACCTAAAGGCAGTGCAGGACCAGTAGATGACGAAGTCCCAGTGTGGGAGTCAGATGTGATGTGGCCTGGTAACATGACCAGATGAGGTGGTACAGATGGTTCTGCTGGCAAATGTCTTTCCAAACATGCTATTGAGTCACTGTTATAGAACATATGTGGGTAGTAATAGTCCACACATTCCAGGATTATGTCTAACAGAATGCATAGATATCCCCATTAACACAAAACAACATATGTGCAGCAGTCACATAGCAAACAGAACACATGCATATATGGAACTATAGTGGCCCTTACAATGGCATGCAGGTGTCATTGTTCATTACAGGCCACCAGTGACAGTGTTTCAACATGGAACATGACTAAAAACACATTACACAAATTGTTGTACACTACGATATATGTCCCAACAGTAGGTCTGCTGTAGACATACCTGTTGAGTTGTGTGATCAGATTGTTGTTGCAGATATGGTGGGGGGGAGACAGAGTTGTGTATTAACAACTATTATATCCTTGCAGTATGAGGTCCTCAGACCTATTTCCCTCTTTATGTTTTTCAGGCACAATGACTCGGGAGAGACTTCCAATTTACACACCCCAGGAGAATGATGTCATCATCACATACCTGGTGCAGCACTACCACACCCTGTTTGGGCGTACAGCCCATGATCTGCAGAAGAGGACCACCCTGTGGAATGATCTTGTCAACAGGGTAAACAATGTCAGCCTGCATAACCACAGTTATGAGCAGGTCCGACATCGGTGCACTGATCTACTCCGCCATGCCTGTCGGAGTACTTCTGTGGTTAGGAGGGACCAGCTTGCCACAAGGGGGTGTCATGCCATCCAGCCTCCCTGACACATGCTGAGGAGCTCCTCACCAGCCTTGGGGCACCTACCCACCCGCAAACACAAGACCTGGCCGAGAGCATAGTGGAGGTAGATGCTACCCACATAATGGCTGTGGAGCATGCAGGTAAGGCCACAGGGCACATCAGAAGACCACTGTTGCATATCTCTCTGCATCTGTAGAGTTTAATCATGCATATGCGAGATGAAATATATATAGTCTGTTGCTGCATTGTAGTAATAAACAGATGTGATAATCTGTAGTATTGTGGGTTTGTACTGTTGATGTACTGTAATTCTTCTCCCACCCTGTACCAATGCCACAGGTGTGGCTACTGACATCACATCTCTCACATAACTTTGTAGGTCCCTCTGGTATACCTCCGAGGAAGCAGCCTGTGGTGTTTGCTCAGGTTTGCCAATACACCTGTCATGTTATGACCATGGTGTATTCCATGCACACATTTAACACACCTACCCATAATGCATGCTGTACATGTTCATTAATTGTTGCTTTTAACTGCACTGCATCAAAGTGGTCACCATGGTGACATATCTGAAGGGTATGTAAGAGTCCTGCAACATAACCAACAACCTATCATTGTAAGATGTGTTCACAGAGATGAACATAATGGTGGGACAAATGGCCTACAGTAGGGAAATGTCTGAAACATCACCCTTACACAGTGCTACAGCAGTGTATATACTACTATTACAATGGAAACTGTTACAGATCTACACTATGGCATATTACAATACTGCATTCCACAACCCTTACAACCTGTAATGTGGTCCTAACATGAACAATGAATGTGTAATATGGAATCCTATGTTAGGACAGCAAATATGGGGAATACATACCTTCACAAACACTGGAAGCATATGTGTGCATACACTCCAGATAACATATTGTGGAAGCAGCTTTCGGGGTACTGACAGTATGCACTCTTCATGAGTATGGACCTTCCAGCAAGTACAGGTCCTCAATGCCACACCAAGAAATGGTCTGCTGTCCAAGACATGTGGCCATCAAATGTCCCCACTTACCTGCAACAGAGGCAGCCGTGGCGTGCACACATCTTACAAGCCATGGAATGGATCCCATACCCAGCAGGCAACACCCAGTAGTTGGACATGTAGCCTTACCTCACCATTGCATATACCATGGCAAACAGTGCAGGCAGTCATTTATATGGCGAGGATGTATGGGACAGGATTAATGTAGAAAATAAACAGATGGCCATCCAAGACAGATGACAACACATGTTGCAAACTGGTCATGCAGGCTGCCTAGTAACATGCAACAACACTGAGGGAGTTGCAGGAATGTCTAGCAAGTACTGGCTGTGCAGTACGTGTCAGCAATTGCCTGGACTCTGCATAAGTGTGGACCATGGGTTAGGGTAATCAGATGGGACAGTTGTACCACAGGAAACATCAGCCAGGGCTCTCTACAGGTAGCATATGCATAACAGCAAAAGTCCCCCAAAGGCATGCATTGCTATATTACTGGTGTACCAAGACCAAGTTGGAAACCTACAGACAGTATCAATTAAGATACATGTGCTGCACAACCAACACCTCACCCCACCGCAGCCCCACCATCCCCATCTGTACTTTGCTGGTGCCAGTGTACACCTGTATGTTTGCATTTCATTAGCAGGGACTAGGCTGGTACACATGGTGTTCAAAGTTTGGGACACTGAAAAATGACACATATGTGTAGGCCAATGTTGATAAGTCATCCTGAAACACAACAGTGCACTGAAGCAGAGATCCAAAGCTCACTAAGAATGGCTGTATCTGCACACAGTCAAGGTCATGAATTGTGGCAGACATAACCCTGACTCCACAGCAATAATGATGGCACTGTGTGACCTCCAAGGGCTGTGCACATGAGTTGACCTTGCAATCATGCAGAGATGGGGGACATTTGTAGGGCAGAGTCACCAAATACTGGCAAATGCAGATGGCCCATGCTAGTATACCCCTTCCAGGAATAGTGACTGCTGTAGTACCCACAACAGTTGGTGCAGCAAACCATCATGATGAGGGTGTGCACACATATGCACCCACAAATTGTATGCATCTCAATTTACATCTGCACAACTAACACATTTGTTTGATACTGCATTTGATTGCACCTTGGTGATATGCCACATATCAGGTTCCTGTAATGTTAATATATGCAGTAATGTGGCCCCATGGCATATCAAGGAAGAGGGTGCCATATCAATAAGGGTGTGTACACTCGCCATAGCCATGGTAAGGTTTGAAGGTTGTCAGTGTAATTGTATTTTATTGGCCATACATGCACCGCTGATTATGAGATCTGTAAATCAGATATCAGACATTCAAAAATGACATCTGTCCACATATCATCCCAGGTATGTGTCGGACAAACACATAGGGGTTGTGAGCAGCAGAGCAAACATAACTGACACATATATACACATTCAGCAATGGTGTGTGCACCTGTGAGGTCTGGTGCACAGTACATGCCAGGGTGCCAAACAGGTGCACAGCAATACTGTGTACATGGGTGCAGTGTGTTTCAGGGGAAGGGGCATCACCTACTAACACAACCTATGCATCACAGAGATGTATAATGTTGGTAACAGAGATTGACTATAGCTGCACTGCATGCTGTTGAGTGCCATATGTCATGCATGTTGACAGATGGGTAATGAGAGGTGTGTGTGTAATATCTTTGTGCAACCTCACTTGTAAGTGTGTGTGTGGGGGGGTTAATTTGCCTGTAAGTGTTGTCTGGTGGAGTGGAGGGGGGTTGATGTATGTAAAATGCGTGTGTGTATGTGTGTGTGTGTTTGTGTGTGTGTCCATGTATGCATATGTGTGAGTGTGGGGTTGTTCATACCTCTCAACTTCCTTTAGAAATCATGCAGTACATGGACATGGACAGACACATTAGACACCAGGAATACTTTTCTGAAATGTAATCACAGGACAGCTGATAGTATAATAAAGTCGGCAGCATGAAAGATGCATTGGGAGGGAAAACTAGACACCAGGGATACCTTTTTTAATTGCAATCAGCAGAAAAATGAAAGAATACCCATGTATGCAGCACTAAAGATGCATTGGGGGAATTACTAGACAACACCAGAGAGTGTTTCCAAATATTACTGTAGTCCACATAAAAAGCTAATAGAGCAACAGATCTTGCATCTACTGAACAATAGTTAAGTATGAAACTCCAGTGCATGACATTATTGAATTACTGTAGTAGCCCATAACATATGGAGGCCATGCTCAATACGTCTGAACAAAACCAGGGTGAACACTTGATGACATCAGGGAGTCTTTGAAAAAATGACTCCAATCAAGTTAGAGTTAATGGAGTAACAGGTCATGTTTTGTGATCACTTTTCTGAGCAATTAGAAGAATGATACATTAATGATTGGTATTATTGAGTGTAATTATTCAAGACTGATGCAGGATGGGGAAAATAAGAGAAAAAACTAGGGACATTCTGTACTCAGGGACAGGTAATGTCAGGGTGTGTGTATGTGTGTGTGTGTGTGTGTGTGTGTGTGTGTGTGTGTGTGTGTGTGTGTGTGTGTACTGCTAAGGAATGATGTATAGGAACTGCATTTTTTGTTTTCCCCACACAGGTGGAGAGGTGGGTCAGGGTTCCTCCTGCAGGCAATCTGATGTTGGTGTCCATGCAGACACTGAAAATGATGATAGGTGTGTTGAGGCACAGGCAGGATTGTCAGGGGCTGAAGCTGCACGTGGTGCATACAGGTTGTGGATTCCTAGCTGTGGCAGTCATAACACCGCTGGGAAGACATGTCAGTGTCATTCAAGCATAGATTGCCTGTAAGCAGCCAAGATGGTTACCTGACATCTGCACATCTGTACAGAGGACATACATCAGCTAGCCAACTGGCTCTGCATTAGGATGAATGTGTTGACAGATAGATGTCTGACACTGATGGGTATGCCATTACTACATGACAGCAGCCCTCAATGACATGTCCTATACACACAGTAGACTACAGTTAATATCCACATGTCAGATCAATATCCAGTAGGAAATATTTAATGAGACACAGCTCACACACCAAGAACACAGTAGTGAGGAATCAGAGTCCATCTTTGCAAGCAGGGGTGTTTGGTTCCAGTGCTACAATCTGCAATCTACTCTTACTTGGGAAAGCACTGTCAACAGTAGTAACGTAATGATACACTGCATGCCAGTGTGACTGCATATAACCTGAGATACTAACCATGTATGTAACACATTCAAATCGAAAAGAGTGTTGTACAAGCCATATATACTCAGGTGTCCCAGACAGTACACTCACACCCCTTGCTACTGTAATGACAGCACATAGATGCATGTTATGTACATGGAATTAAATACACTTATTAAAGATGTCATTACCCTGCTATTTTATCAGTCCAGAGTGTGACCACTGGTTACCAGGGCAGAGCCATGCTTAGTAAGTTTCAGCATTGCTGCAATGTAAATGCTAAGCAGATTTGCTCACTGGCAAGCTAAGCCTACAGGGTGTAAGCACCTATTCATTTAACCATACATTAGCACCGCTTACCATCAGGCAAACCCATGCAAACCTGTTTAAAGCTGCTCAAAACTGCCTTAACCACTCTGTATCCAACAGCCCTTGTTCTGCCCAGCAACAAAATAGACAGCCCTTGTTAGTCTTGAATCCAGGACCCTGTATACTATAGTCACAGCAGTTAACCACTAAGCCATCACAGCTGCTAAGACAGCTGTTATTTTTTTCCAGTATATCTGTCAGTACACATACTGAATGGTACTGAACAACTGCTATGACTTCTACAATTGTGTAGTACTTGTTCGTGATATTACTGGTGAATCACGTATGTTGTTATATCTAAATATACACATATCAGATAAATACCATGTGATACATCTTGGAAGGTATATACAACAGTCATGTTTACACATAACAAGGATATGGATATATATATATATATATATATATATATATATATATATATATATATATATATATATATTTATATATATATATATATATATATAAATATATATGTGTGTGTGTGTGTATATTTATATATATATATATATATATATATATATATATATATGTGTGTGTGTGTGTGTGTGTGTGTACATCACATATTTTATATATATATATGTAGATATATATATATATATGTAGGTATCTATAAATATATGTGTGTGTGTGTGTATATATATATATATATATATATATATATATATATATATGTGTGTCTGTGTGTGTGTGTGTGTGTATATATATATATATATATATATATATATATATATATATATATATATATATGTGTGTGTGTGTGTGTGTGTGTACATCACATATTTTATATATATATATATATATATATATATATATATATATATATATATATATATATATGTAGGTATCTATAAATATATATGTGTCTGTGTCTATATATATATATATATATATGTGTGTGTGTGTGTGTGTGTGTGTGTGTGTATATATATATATATATATATATATATATATTATATATGTATATATATATATATATATATATGTATATATATATATATATATATATGTATATATATATATATATATATATATATATATATATATATATATATATATATATATATGTGTGTGTGTGTGTGTGTGTGTGTATATGTATGGTTTACTATCAAAAGGATGAAATTCATGTCCACGTATGGTGATTTCCACAACAAATAGCGTCAACTCATTAATATGAAGTAGTTTGTATGATAGATGCAGCAATGTCAACAAATTCTGTCAACCTTAAGGTGGAAATCTCCCATTGTAATATATGCTGAAACTCCCTGCCCGTGTACGTCCTTTTAAATGGACGTACAAATGAACGTCGACATTCTGACAGTTGCTCCTACCATGGTCGAGGAGGTGGCTGTCGAGCATGTTACTGTCGACCATTTGATGGTAAACCATATATGTATATATATATATATATATATATATATATGTGTGTGTGTGTGTGTGTGTGTGTGTGTGTGTGTGTGTGTGTGTATATATATATATATATATATATATATATATATATATATATGCATATATGTATATATCTATACATATCTATATATTACTATCAAACTTCCAAAAATTATTAAAAATTTAAAATACAAAATAAGAAAACGAAGTGCACAAATAGGAGCAGGTGATAAGCTTTTATTCTTTTATTAGTAGTGAGAACTTCATCAGATAATCTATTACATGTCAGAACAAACATTATGCATGAAATATAAAAGGGATGTGCCAGTAATTACAATACACCAATAGACAGTAGTCTAATTAATAACAATATGTACAAATGAGTAGAGAACCAATCAATTTGAAAACAAGGTTGTCATGGTGATCAAAGAATTTACAGTAGCTGTGACAGTTGAGTGTACTGAATACATCATTAAAAACTATAAACATGTAATATGATAGCTAAGCAGAAATGGCAATATGATGGCATAGTAAGAAATAAAAGCCAAGCATAAAGGCTGCTAATATTGGGAAAACAGTACCAAACAGAATACTGAATAAAGAATGAAGTGTAGAAATTAGCGTCTCCATTTGAGCGCACATTTTACATTAAGCATCTCATTTAGTCCTAGAGGCACTTCAGCATTGAGTCTAAGCTTCCAGCATAATTCTTTTACTTCATGTAAGGTGTTAACATCACCAATGAACAAATCAACAAAATCTAAAACAAGAAACTTGAAATGAGAAAAGGCATGACATTCAAGGCTGTGTTTCATTAAAGCATTTTCACATCTCTATTTCTCACTGCTGCACAATGCTCTTTGATACGAGCTGAAAATTTCTGAGTGGTCTTACCCACGTAAAAGCTAGGACAAGACATGCAGACAGCAGCATAGACTACATTAGGAGTCTTACAATCAAAGTATTTTCTATGCTGTACTCGAAAATTATTATGTTGAAACACATAGTTGTCACCAATTTAAATGAAATCACAGGCTACACAGGAGCCGCAAGAGAACATGCCTATTAAATCCCTGTTAATCATAACATTGTCAGTGTTAGAAGGGTCGGTAGGGAAGAAGGGTTGATCCCTATTTTCAAAGGAACATCTTACTGATTTGGATCGCTTATGTGAGAACAATGGGCTCGGACCAAGAATAGAAGCTGTCTCTTGACTGCTAGTAATAATATCCCAATTCCTTTCTAGAATGTGTTTAATTTCAACAGAATCCTGGCACATTGGGATAGGGAAGCCCATAATATTGCTACCAATGATGATGTTACCCCCTCTCACACCCCTTTATCTTCAGGGTCTATGTTTTCTACCCCCATCACCTTCTTCTCTTGTACCTGCTACAAGTAATCCCAGTACTAATAAACCTGACTGGACTATCAGTTTCCCTATCCCGATGTGCAGGGATTCTGTTAAACCTGACTGGACTATCAGTTTCCCTATCCCGATGTGCAGGGATTCTGTTGAAATTAAACACATTCTGAAAGGAATTGGCCCACACAGGTAGGTATTGTATTCACCATCCACTCATCTGGGTTACTATTGTGGGTGGCCAGTGCTGTGCAATGCTTGCTGTGTATGTATTCTATATTCCATAACATGGATAGTCCCACATGCATGTTTTGTGACATATGGAGGTGTACCTGGGGTGTCTGGGGCATGTTGTGTGGACAGATTGTTATCATCTGATTCCTGACGTTATGTGGTGAAAACTGGCTATGGAACTGAGATTGATCCTGCACCTACATTGACAGCATGATACAGGTATTCACTGGTGTTAGTGGCATCTGTTCATACAGGGCATGTGTTTAAGGCATAGTATTTCCTTTGTGGGTTACATTTGCTGACTCTACAGTTGTTGCAGGCTTCCAGTGGGGAACATAGCAAAGGACCACTATAAGCAATTATTTGTGTATTGTAGGGATGGAACAGGGTGCCATGTCCTCTGTAGTCCACTGCAATCACACCATGGTTACAACATAGTGGTTGTTGCCTAGCCAGGTGTGTTTGTGTATGAGACATGGGTGGAGAGTGTTCTCTGGGTAATACAAGGGTTGCCTATATTGTTCCCCAATCCATAGTGTCACATGTAGGGATATGGATTGTCTATACCAGCCCCTCTGCTGTTTGACATCTGTTGTCCTTGTAAGGTGGACATTGTGAAATATAATAGGTCCTCAGTATAAGAAATTTACAAAACCAGCCCCACAATGAGTCCTATTATTACACAGTCACAGCTACTTCCCCACAGGATACTGATGACAAACACACACACTTGACAGTGCTGAGATTCAAACCTCTACCTTGCTATGTATTGCTACTACAGTGTACACCATTTATCGCACACGCCACAGAGTTTATAGGGCTAGTCTTTCCCCAAAGGTGTATTTCAAAGTGAATGACATCAGCAGGCCTGCCAAAGTAGAACAATGGAAAATGTATTGACTGTGAATGGCCTCAAAAGCATTGATCCCTACACAGATAAACAAACACACAGAGTTTCACAGTTGCCATCTCTGGGATTAGAACTCCTACCTAACTAGTACATCACACTATAGCATTATGCAGTTATAGCAGATGACACAGAGCTTACAGGGCTACTCCTTCCCCAAAGGTGTATTTCAAAGTGAATGACATTAGCAGGCATGTCTATGTAGGTCAATGGAAAGTGTATTGACTGAGAATGGCCTCAAAAGCATTGATCCCTACACAGACAAACAAACACACAGAGTTTCACAGTTGCCATGTCTGGGATTAGAACTCCTAATTAACTAGTACATCACACTGTAGCATTACACAGTTATAGCATGCACCACAGAGTTCATAGGACTACTCCTTCTCCAAAGGTGTATTTCAAGGTGAATGACATCTGCAGGCTTGTCAAAGTAGGGCAATAGAAAGTGTAGTGACTGTGAATGGCCTCAAAAGCATTAATCCCTACAAACATAAACAAACACACACACAGAGTCTCACAGTTTCCATATCTGGGATTAAAACACCTACCTAACTAGTACATCACACTATAGCATTACACAGTTATAGCATGGACCACAGAGCTTATAGGGCTAGCCCTTCTGCAAAGGTGTATTGCAGGGTGAAGGACATCAGCAAGCTTGCCAAAGTAGGGCAATGGAAAGTGTAGTGACTGTGAATGGCCTCAAAAGCATTGATCTCCACACACACACACACACTCCCACAGTTGCTCTGTCTGGGATTAGAACTTCTTCCTGACTAGTACATCACACTATAGCATTATGCAGTTATAGCACATGCCACAGAGCTTATAGAGCTACTCCTTCCCCAAAGGTGTATTTCAAGGTGAATGACATCAGTTGGCTTGCCAAAGTAGGGCAATGGGGAGTGCAGTGTGTGTGAATGGGCCATAAACCATTCATCTGGAAGCACACACACAACACTCAGTCACACACAGGTTTATATTTAACAGGAACGTGTATACAACTGCTAGATGAATAATTACTTGTACAGTCATGGTACACAGCTATCACAAGCACCACAGAAACTATAGTGCTGAGGGATACCAGAAGCAAATGTCTACTGTGATAGACATTTGCACATCATGTGGTATTGGCCAATTGGATGTGTGCTGGGTGGGACAGGCATCATGATGGGAAGCTCTTTGTCACTCTCTTCCAAACATCTATGTATGTGTATGTTTGGCCTATTATAGTGTGTTGTTCTTGGATATATGTGTGTATTCCTATCCGATGTCTGTGGAAAGCATGACTGGTGTTCAATGTGGAGTGTGTGCACAAGCATCTGCGACTGACAGATATGTATAGTCCACTGTTGTTGTTAGATGTGGGCTTCATTTCTTTAAGTGTGGAAGCATGCCCAGCATGACCTTTCAGTAATTTGTTGTCAGACATGGGGTTAGTTTCTCTAAGTGTGGCATCATGCCCAGTATGACCTTCTGTATTGGATGTGTGAATCCATTCCAGGTAGCCTGTACTCCAGTGCAGGAATTTGTGTTCTACACCTACAGCTAGCAACCTGTTTCTGCAGGATATTTGTACATCGGTTGACAATATGGGGTCACAATGGGCAAAGGATAGTGCGATATTGTAACTAATTGTGTTTGTGCTTTTCTGCTACATGGTTTTGGTGTTAGCAGAGATATTATGACATATGTACTGTTTTACACTGTGATGTTTTATGTCATCAACTACTGACAGATATATATATTTGCTTGCAGTAATTTCCTGGGGAACACAAGATGAATGAAGTTGTGTCCAATATTGTGGTCTGCAGCCTACATATTCTTGCACAATCATGCCATTCTGGAGGGGGAGCTGCAGACACTTGCTGATGGGCCTGTGTAAATGGTTTAGCACCTTGGTACTGTGGTGGCTGATGATCCCATGCTTGTACATCCATCGACGTGACAGTATGGTCGTATCCTACTGTGGACATATCTTGCAGCTGTACAGATTCACACAGGTTACCCAGAGGCAGAGCACATATTTCTGGTCATTACCCCTTCACATTGTGGTTTACGAGCAGGTTTGTGGCCACCCATTCCTGTGTTTGCAGGCAGGGACAGTATGTGCACATATCTGAGTTTCAGACTTCACACACTCCTTGGCGTCCATGCTTCTACCCCCTCCCCCACTGTTATTCTATCCTCTTCTGAACATTATGCAAATGTTATCTGATAAGTATCCCTATAGTTATCACTTCATCCCAGCAGTATTTAGGGGTTGGTCCACAGTTCATGCAGTAGGACATGGTGGACATGCTACTGGGATTTGTTGACATGGCCTTGCATTTGTATTCTGTGGGCTGTGTTATGTTCTTATTTGTGAGTCCATGAGATAACATTCATTGGCTACTTGGGTGAGACACAGGCCTTTGACAGAGGACTGTAGGGCATTTGGTAGAGATGCAGGCCATTTATAGCAGGCCAGTACATTGTGTCACTCCTACAGTCCCAGGCTGCAAGCCACTATATTCCCCTGGGGTGGCAGGGTAGGTGTGTAATGTGTTAATGTCAATAGTTTCTGTCCTTATTGATCCATTGGTGTGGATGCTGGCAGGGTGTTTCTTACAGCTAGGGACACAACTGTATGGGAAACCTCTTCAGCATGCTGCATTCTGTGGCTATTCCCATACAGAGGTGGGGGTCATATTGCACTCATTCCCAACAGCAGGGATAAGACCTGTGAGGTACCTATGGCTAATGGGGTGAGCTGGGTGCATATGTGCTATGGAAGCTACTTGTAGGTGACTCACAGATGTACGTGGGGAATTCCACTTATGCTGACTTGTGCAGGGACATCAGCAGTTTCTCAGTACTTCATACCTGTGCCTTTTGTGGTCTGCCAGTGTTTGGCTAGACTACATCAGTATTCCATACTACACAGCCAACTAATGTGCTGCTAACCTGTATGTACAATTCCAAAGATGTGTCCATTTGACAGTAACATTTTATGCACTCTCTGTCTAGGATACTTCTACCTGTGTACTGTTTGTATGTCTGGGTCCACATTCATGACATGTCCATCTTTCAGATGGTGACAGATGTTACCTCCGAACAATTAGTATGGATTACTGCTGGATTGTGTCTTGCTGGGATGCAATGTGTTTGGCACTGCAGTTGTGAGAACTTGGCCCTGTCATCAACAGTACAGGTCATTGGCCACCAGGACACAACCCTCCATGCCTACATGTTGACCACTTTCACACAATATACAACACACAACTACCTAACACACAGAGCCCTACATATTGTACATGTGCTACAATCTATCCTGCTACTTTGGCCAGCACAGGTAATCTGTGCGCCACTGTTATTATACCTACATGTACATGTTACTATATTTCTACATAAGATTGTGGGGGGGCACACCTGACAACTGTAGACATTTGCTATGACTGTACTGGTATTTCAGGTACTCCATTTCATTCTGTATTCTGACCTATCATGCAGAATAGAGGCATATCAGTGTACTACAGTTCTTAAGTTTTATTGACCTACATTTCAGTTTCAGACTTCTTACCCTTCAGAACTAGCATCCCAAGAGGCAAAGCCTAGATGACATTCTGAAAGCAGCACTTTTTTAGAGCTCCACAAAACTACTCTAAAAAACAGGAAAATAATAATAATAATTTTTGGAAAAAACTATCAAATATCGCGGATAATCATCTTTACTACCAGTATACCAACTTTGGGAAATATTCATCAAAATTTTCCTGTCAGAATTAGTTGGAGTTTAAACTTGTACTGTGAAAATGAGTAGCTCAAAAAACTCTTACTCAGGAACAACTTTGAAAAAAGAAATTCAACTGATGTCCTCTACATTACAAGAATTATCCTTGAAAATGGACAGATTCAAAGACAATTTAGAGAATCTAAAAGAAAACTGCCAAAAACAAACCGAAGCATTTAAAGAATTATTACATCAAACCAAAATATCAGACATTGAAACATCAATACGTGACATAGAAGGGAGGCATAAAGAAGAAGAAATCCAAGGTGAATTTGTTCAGCAACAAAACAAATGGCTTATTAATAAAGTAGATGATCTGGAAAATAGAGAAAGGAGATCCAATATAAGAAACTTTGGACTACCAGAAAGGTCAGAAGGTGACGATATTATTTTATTTCTAAATTCCTGGTTACCTGACATCTTAGATTTAAAAGAAGGCTTATCCTATGGCATAGAAAGGGCACATAGAGCTATAGGAAAACCAATACCCTCCTCATCTACCTCTACACCAAGATCTATTGTAGTAAATTATTTTCTTATCAAAACAAAGAACTAGTTTTCAAATCTGCATGGAGGAAAAGTCCATTGAAATACAAACAGTCTCAAACCAGATTTGATAATGACTATTCCTCCAGAGTCCTAGAAATGAGGAAAAAAACCTGGCCACTGGTGAAGTTACTTAAACAAAATAAAATAAAAGCATAGCTTGCATACCCAGCAAAAATAAGGATCTTTTTTCAAATGACAGGAGAACTTTTAATAACTTTGAAGAAGCAACCACCTTCATCAAAAACAACAACATCATAGCAATTCCAGAAGACATGGATTGGACTTCATCTGCCTCTCTGAAAAGATCTCCTGAGAAAAATACTTGGACTGATGTAAAGGAAAAAAAAACAAAGAGCTGGATCAAAAAGTATTTCTTCTACTACTGCTCTCAAAGAATCGTCTAAAACAAGAGACTCTTGCTAAAGGAAAATAAGAAAATATGTACATTCTTTTTATTTTCTCAATAGAGCTACTCTCTGTATGAGGTATTTCCACTGTTTTTTCCCATTTAAATTTATGCGACTATTTGTATTTAAATATTATCTCAGATGTTACAATTTTGAAAAACAACAGCTTCACTAGTATTGCTGTCTCAATACGCGATTGATGTGGGGAAATGGAGGGAAGGAACACACGGGAGAAACAAATTACTAACCCATCACGAATGTTGAAACCAAATAGTTAAACTGTATAGTTATGTATGGTTTCAAAGCAAATGCAGTAATGTCTGACATTTGGTGTGCTTACAGACGAGAGATTTCATATCAGTAATGAAACAGATTTTAGGGAAAATCCAGGCATAAGGTAACATATATTGGCTTTAAAAATAATTAATGTTCAAGCTTTTACAGTTAAAATTCATACATTCAAATGTTCAACATTCTCGGAGCCCGAGAATTGTCAACAACTTTCAAAGAGTCAATCGCGAGCCTATAAATGCGTCTATCACTTTGCAACAAGCCAGAACTGTTTACTCAACCGTACACTTACAAATTCCACTAACAGCAACTAAAACCAATAACACAAACAGGTCATAAAAATCTAAAGGGAAAAGGAATAAAACAAAGAAAAGATAGAGAAAATAAGATGTTGAATGGGAATCAAGTCATATCACATATTATTACTTATTTACACTTGTTCAGAAGCTTTCTCCTCGGCAAATAAAGCACTTATTTTCCATTGCCCATCTAGAACTCGCATTGAATAGTTTCAATGAATTCTCTCCTATTAAAGACAAATCCATTTGTAAGAAGGAAATAATCATGTTAGAGATGCAACATCATAGTGTCCATTCTCCCACGCATTTCCTCAATGTCTTAAAGAGACAGACGCTCACTTAAATGTGTTAAATGTAAATAGGTAATAAAATAAGCGGAAAATAAAGAATAGCTTAGGGAAAGGTGGAAAATACAAAAGTGGAGTCGAGCATTAATAGAAATGTCCTGTAGGCTATAGGTCCGACATGACAATTGGGGATTTGAGTTGTTGCAGATAAAATGAACAGTTGTTTAATTGTATAGAGGCCCTCACCTCGTAAAGTGTGTTACTTACTTTTCTCCCACTCCAAAGTGCACAACTTATACTGAAAATGAAGTGGCTGATTCTTGCTATTCTTTGTATAAATAAGAAAGAAACCCTCCTCAGATACAAATTTACTGTGCACATATACCTACACATTTCCTCTAAGCCCTAAAAAGGCAAACATTCTCTCAAACATGATAAGAAGAAATTAATAAGAAAAGGGAAAGAAAAAGGGTGTGGAAAGGAAAAAATAAAAAAAAGAGAGAGCAGAAAACAAGTACAAACATCAGCCTAGTTATTTGGTCATGACAAATGAGTAGCAGACAGATATTATAATCAATATATTATAGATCTGATTCCTCTTTTGTATAATATGAAAGCTAACTGAAGTCAAATGGTATCGACAGTAGAACAATTTAGTTCTATGTCTAAAGGAAATGTCAGGAAATTATACTTTAAATAAGTAATGCAATGAGACTACAAATACATAAAACAAGTTTAGCTCATCTTGAACATGGTAGCATTACAAAAAAGTATTGTTTGTCTTCTTTGGACAGTAGATTAATAACACCCATACTGGCTTATAAAAGGCTGTGTAGGAGAGTACACAAACAACATAGTAGATTCTTATATTGCTATGAACTCTAACAAAATGTGTTATATGTAAACAATTGGAGTGATTTGACTTTGAAAGGCAAGTCCCATGCTAAAGGGCATGAATGAGGATGAAAAGGTGTGCTACTATATAACTCTATCATAGGTTCATAGGTTCATAGGTTTATACTAGGCTATCTGCCCTAAGGCATTTATAAGCCTAGCCCAAATTTTTGTGGCTTATGCCACCCCTTATATGAAAAAATACTGTGCCCATTAGTTTGTTGTGCCTCTGTCCAGCAGTGACACAGAGATGATTCCCGGGATAAACCTACGATCTCCCATCCACAGGTCAAGATTTCTCTTGAACAGAGCCAGCGAGGTGCTCTGCCTCACATGGATCGGGATTTTATTCCACAGCATAGGAAGTCTCTGAGTGATAAATCTATCCCTCCAGCACATCCTATTTATATCTGTGCTAAGGTTTAAGTCGCTTGCTCTAGTGGTTTTGGTGGATTTGGATTTTTTGAGGTGGAGCATGTCCATTAATTCCGGGTTGGACATGGCCTTGTATGTCAGGCACATGTCACCTCTGAGCAGACGGTATGCAACTAAATAGAGCTGGAGTTTCTTCAATCTGGCAGCATATGACAGATTTTGGAGTCCCTTTATCCTTTTGGTGAGGAACTTTTGGGGTCTCTCCAATTGCTGCAGATGTCGGGTGAGATACATCCCGAATGGGGCATTGTACTCGATCATTGGTCTGATAAGTGAAGAGTACAGGGGAACAATGACCTCACTACATCTGGATGTGAATCCCTTCATGATCAGGTGGGCAATGTAGAAGGTCTTTCTAACCACTTTAGCAACATGAGTGTCAAAAGAAAGGCCACTGTCAACCTGGGTCCCCAGGTCCCTGATAACCTCTTCTGTGCTTAGTGGATTGCCACCTATATGGTAGCTTGGGGTTACCTTGTTTTTCCCGCAGGGTATGAATATACATTTTTTGGCGTTTAACTTCAGGCCATGGCTCTGGCACCAGCTATCTGTTTCCGTGAGTCCCTTCTGAAGGATATCCGTGTCCGATGCACTTTCCACTATGGCGCCCAGTTTGCAGTGGTCTGCAAACTTTGTCAGCCAAAGTCCTCCCATGTTGGCCTGTACTTCTGAGAAGTAGATGCCGAACAATAGGGGGCCAAGGACCGAGCCCTGTGGGACACCACTTGTGACCGGCTTGGAGTCTGACATAGCGCCAGCAACTCTAACCCTGTGGGTTCTGTCCTTAAGCCAGTTTGCAACCCATCTTGTGACATATGGGTTTACATTTAAGCTGGTAAGTTTTTCTACAATACCCGAGTGGGGTATTGTGTCGAAGGCCTTTGCAAGGTCAAGGCAGGCTGTATGGACTGCCTTTCCCTCATCAATGGCCTTGGTGACTGTTTTGAAGAAGTCGACCAAGTTCAAAAGGCATGATCTGCCCTTGACGAAGCCAAACTGGGTCGGGTCCAATGTCTGCAAGTCCCCTATATCTTTGCTTATGAGCTCCATTATGATCCTCTCCATAGCTTTGCAGACTAGACTTGTTAAGCTTATGGGGCAGTAATTACCAGGGTCCGTAGAGGCACCGCCTTTGTGGAGTGGGACCACAGCTGCCGTACACCACTCCTTGGGCACGTATCCTGTGGTAAGGCTGAGATTAAACAGCTGCCTTATGTACGGGTTTAATTCCTCATTTAGCTCATGTAGCACACAGCCGGGGACACTATCCAGTCCCATTGATGCTGTGTTTTTAGCTTTAGAGAGAGCAGCTTTCACCTGCGCATTTGAGATGTCTGGGAGGCTACACTCTGCTGGGATAGTTATCTCTCCTTTAGTGGGGGAGAGGGGGGGTGAAGTTTGCACTGAACCTGTCTGCCAGTATGTTGGCAATGTCTGTGGGTTCAGTGATTTTTGTATCATTTTGGACTAATTCTGAGCATATCTGGGAGTTTCCACCCAGGTTCCTAACATAGATGAAAAAGGCCTTATGATTGTCCTTTGAATCCATGGCAATTTTTCTCTCAAAAGTGGCCTTAGTTGATTTTATGAGTGCTCATATTTTTTTACTAATAATGATCAGGGGTGACTTCCCTTTTATGGATTTTGTTCTATCATGTAATAGCTTTCTCCTCTTATTGTAAAGTTTGTTAATGGCTGGGGTCCACCAGACTGGACGTTTGCCCTTTGTGGAAAGAGTCTTGGTTTTATTTGGGATTGCCTGATCCATGCAGTCCTGGAGGTGTTCATAGAAGGCATTTGTAAGGGCTTCCGCAGCTTTGGTTGTGGTTTCCACTGGCTCAGGGGCCTTGAAGGATACCACACCAGTCTTGAGTAGTGTGAAGTTTGCTTTAGAGAAGTTCTTCACTGTGGTCTTTTTTGTTTGGGGTGGGGGCGGGATGTGGATTTCCAGTGAGATTAGTTTATGATCAGATCTCACCAATGAGGGATATACTTCCGGTGTGGAGCATTTTGTCCCCATGTTTGTGATAATGAGATCTAGTATATTTTCTCCTCTCGTGGGAACAGTGACTAGCTAGTAACTATCACTTAATAAACAGTTAGTTTTCCTTCTCTAACACCATACCTAGGAATACGTAGTGGATACACACTATCTTTGCGAAATTATTTGTCTATCTGTACTAACTTCATCTAGATAGTATGAAAATGTATTAATAATTCTGTTGTTGGAGAATCAGTGATGTCTGTAAACAGTTTCTGACAACATATGTGTATATTCTTTGAATAAGACTAGACAAATATGCAATATATAAAATGCATGATTTGAATGGAAACCAAGACACAAGTATTTAAACATAATTTTAAGTCTCTTAATTAATTAGCTTTTCTTTTCTTTTTATCTATTTATTTATTTATTTTAGAGAGAAAAAAAGAAACTAATTTAATATTGTATCTTTTGAAATTCATTAATGTTATGATCACAGAAGCACTACATCAGTTAAGAAGTGATGAAACATCTAATTGATATGTTTAGATAAAATTGCAAATGTGTTTAGAATAGAGTTAATTACATCTTTTAATTGTTTGTTGATATAATACCCTATTGCAATCTTAAAAGAACTCCAGTATAATTTTATAGGGCTCAAGAGAAAAGTTCTGTAGCTAAGGCATGAGGGTTAATCTGATAGATCTTCTTTCATCTATCAGATTAGGAATGATTAGCATTCCATGGACAATAGGAGGTTTTTGGAAATGTTGGCATTTTTTCTTATATATAGTTATTTATGCACTGTATAAGTTTTTGTTCTTTATCTGGCCTGAATTTGAATTTAGCTTATACTCTTTAGTAGGAAAAACCAATCTAACCTTAATATTTAAAGAAGACAAAAGTAGTATGCAATGTCAATATCTTGGAAGAGTTTTGAGTGCTATCTACATATTTGTTTTATAGACCCAGTCAATTAATGGAGATCTAACATTTTTATCCTTAAATATTAATGGTTTGAACAATCCAAGGAAAAGATCTAACTTATTGAGGTACCGAAAATTAATCAAACCTCAGGTGATCTTTCTTCAAGAATCTCACTTCAAAACAGATGATAAACATATATGGTGTCCAAATGAGTATTTAATTATATCTCATTCATCATAGAAATCAAAAACTAGAGGGGTAATGATCTTTTGGAAGAAAAATATCATTATTCCCCAAAGTATCTATAATTATGAAGATGAAGAAGGTCTTATGGCATTAATTACAATGAAATATAACAATAGAATCTGGACACTGGTGAACCTATACTGGTTTCCTGGCATAGATACAAAGACAGTTAAAAACATCTAGACTTTATTAGCAATTCATACAAAGGTAATCTAATAATAGGAGGAAACTTTAATTGTATATTGAACAATACTAAGACTACAAACGTGAGGAATCTTTGTCTTATCCCCATAGCAAAAATATCTAAAAAATGGAGTGAAACTCATAATTTAATTGACACTTTCACTTTTAAAGAAAATAATTCATTATTATTCTCCCACCAAGGTTTTAGATTTAGAACTCAAACTAGAATAGACAAATTATTTGTTTCGCAAGAGTTAAACACCAAAATAATAAAATTCTCAATAATTCCCTGGCCTCTGTCAGATCATAATTCACTTATTTTAAAACTCTAAATAGATTTTATAAAATTAACACACACAACAGGAATACCAGCTTATATCACAAAACTGAGATAATTCAAACCTTGGTTAGTATCAGAACTACAACTTTTTTTAGATACCAATTATACTGAAGAGATAAATATAGTTATGATATGGGACACTTTTAAAGCCTATATATATATGGTAAAACTCTTGCATGGTTTAAAAATAAATCAAAAGAACGGGAATCCAAATTACATAATATGCAGAAACAGCTAATAAAGGTAAAAAAATAAAGAGCCAACACTTACTTCTAATAATAAAAAGGTAATTGATGAACTAAACAAAAAATACAAAGAAATCTTAACCCACAAAACTAATTTGGCTCTAGAAAAATTAAAACTAAATGCATATTCCACATCACCTAGACAAATGCATAACCTGGCTTCATGAGTCAAAAAAACAATCTAAAGTAAGCAATATTATCGACATTACTCATGAAGGAAAAAAAATAGAAACATCTCAGATATAAGTGATATTCTTGATGCCTTCAAACACCACTATACAAAGCACTTTGGAACTAACAATTCTCACAACAATTTTTCAAATTTAGAATTAAACTTTCCCAAAATTAAGAAAATCCCAGAAATATTAAAACTAGAACCCCAGAAACAAATCACACATAAAGAAATTGCAAAAAAAATATCAAGAAAAGCAAAAGTAATAAAACTCCAGGTATTTATGGCATTATAATAGAATTCTACAAAATATTTCCAACTTCTATAATTTCACTTTTTCCTGAAACTTTACTTGAAATCCAAACTCACAATACGATCCCACCTTCATGGCAATACTCCTTAATCACACCCATTATAAAAGAGAATAAAAACTCCATACTATGTAGCTCTTATAGACCAATTTCCCTTTTCAATAACAATTATAAAATATTTATGTCAATCCTGGTCAACAGAATCAAAAAATTCATACCTCATATTATAAATGAAGATCAAACAGGCTTTATTTATAACAGATGTGCTAACGATAATATCCAAAGAATATTAACGCTTATAGACTTCCTAAATAGAAGTAATCAGGAAGCATTACTGGTGGCCCTGTATATAGAAAAAGCTTTTGACTCATAAAATTGGGATTATTTATTTAAAATACTAGAACTTTATGACTTTCCTCAAACCTTTATTTCACTGATAACAAATATTTATAAAAGAAACTTAGCATATGTAAAACTAGGTCCTTTAACTTCTGAGTCAATAGCAATCATAAAAGGTACAAAGCAGGGATGCCCCTTGTCTCCAGTTTTATTTGCACTAGCTATTGAATTATTTGCCTCTTCAATTCGCTTAAATCCCATAACAAAAGGTATAGATATACATGGACAATATAATTCTAAAATTATGCTTTTCGCAGATGATGTACTTCTCACACTGTCTTATTCAAAGGAGTCTATAAAAGAATTGGACACTCAGGCTGAAAATTTCTTCTCAATCTGAGGTTTATATTTTTATAAAATGAAATCTAATTATATAGTGTTGAACAAAAAAAATAAAATTTTAGTGGATGAAAATCATATAATTGGTAAACAAGTACTCACTCTAAATTACCTAGGCATCACTCTATGTAATAACATAGAAGAAATATTAAATATAACAATATCATAAACATGTTAAATGCTTATATTATAAAATGGAACAAATTGAATTTGTACTTTGAAGACAGATTACAATTAATAAAAGTAGTATTACTACCAAAAATACTTTACATAGCACAAGCTATTCCCAAGATTCCAGATAAACATATACTAAAAAAAAATAAACTCACTTTTATTAACATTTCTTTGGCATCCCAACAGAAACAGAATGGCTATTACACATCACACGAAGCCTTGGGATCAAGGAGGAATTAACTCTGCAGATGTAGAGACATACATTAAAGCTTCCATTTTTAGAATTGTTATCAATTGGGTAGACCCAAGTATTCATCCAACTAGAAAAAAATTACTTACTATTATTAACTTGAATGAAAATCCCTTGATAAAAAATGTCATGTTGGATGGTTATATTAATACATCTTGGAATATTTTATGTACATGCATTCAATATAACATAACAAAACCTACTAATCTAAATTTCATAAACTATATATTTAACACATTTAAAAAATGTATTATGACCAATTCAGATATAAGGATTTGGATGAATATTCTAACTCCTTTCAGCTCTACAAAAACCTTTTTTAATAAGTCACACAAAAATGTCTTCATTTCATGGGAAACAAAAACATTTTTTGTTGGCAACATTGTATTAAAGATTTAAAAGTAATTGATACCCAACAAATAATAAATACTTATGATTTATCTTCATCTGACTGGCTAATACTTCCAAGTGTAGTACTACATGCATATGAGTTGTGCAGAACTATTAGTAATTCTACTTTTAAAGATAAACCCAATTTTATAAATTTTTTAAACAAAATCACATATGATATTCATAATTGGAAAAATACAACCTCAAACCTATATAAACTACTAATAAATTATAAAGTTAAATTCAGGCAGAATTATTGGAATTTTATTACTAAAGGTCATTCAATTAATTTATCTATAGAAAATAAAAAGAATTTATTGTATTCTATTAAATTAACATCTAATTCTCAATTCTGGAGAATATATACATGGAAGTTTCTGCACATATCATTCTACACACCAAATAGACTAAGTAAAATTGGTTCTGCTAACATTATAAATTGCTGGAGATGTTTACAAGCATGCAAAGCAGATTGGATACATATATTCCATGATTGCATTAAACTTAAAAATACTGGGAGGAAATTAGTAATTTTCTGCAGACTTTATTTTCAGATACTTTTCTATTATCAAAATCTCTAATTTTACTGAATGTTATTTTAAAAACAGAAATGAATAAAAAATATTTATATTTATTATGGACTATTCTAGTGGTGGCCAGAAAATGTATTTCGAGGAAATGGAATTCTAATTCTGAACCAGTCTTTGAAGAATTTTTAAACCTACTGAACGAAACTGTGATGATGGAAGTCAAAACAAAAGAACTAAGGATTATTCCCAAGATATGGAGCAACAATCCATGGAAGAACGTAACCCAGCTTATAGAAACATTGAGAATGGATTCAAACTCCTCTTGAAAGAACTGTATTAGAAGGGAAAAATATTTTCTCTAAACAGCATTTGTAACGGTCTTGGATTGGATTATTTCATAATTTATACTCAGGCCAATGTAAATAATGTAAATATTTAGTTATTCCTGTTAATATCTACATTTTAATATTTATTTTGGATAATTTACAAGTAATTAATTGTTACATTCTTCAAGAAAAACAATAAAAACTCATGAGTAAAAAAAAAAAAAAAGAACTAGCATTCCACTGCCTGACCTGTTGTAGTATATCTGTCTGTGCAGGTCTGTAGGGGGGCTGTTCTCCTTAGCCATCAAGCAGAGGCCTTCTCACAGCCTTTCTTTGTGTTTGTCTACACCTGTCCTGCTGGCTGAGACTGTTGTTGGGTATGTGAGCCTCATTGAGATAAATGTGTGTGTCCTATGGACACACATTTGGCCCACCACATGTCCTGCAGTGGGTTTTGTCACCTTGTCTAGTACTGCCTACTATGTTGACACTAGTATTTGTTAAGGATTTCATGCTGCTGATATAGGTGTCTACTATCTACTGCCATCCCATTTAGTGACCCGATTCAATAACATGCTCACATCCATACCATAGATACAGGTAGCAGAACATACTACTACATTCAGCAATTGATAGTGAGTGTGACTTACCTTGTGGCTGTGCCAGTATTGAGGATGGTGCTGGAGGGCTGACTATGTCGGATGCACATAGTACACTCCCTATACATGGTTAAGCACAGGTAATGTCATGTTTGGCATCCCTTTTACTGTATGTGCGAGTTGGAGTGAGGTGTAATTCCCTGGGTTCCTACCATGTCAGTGTATGTGCTATGGGTTGCCTCTTTGCCAAGGCCTGGGCATACTGGCCATGCCTCCTTCTGCCTACTGGGGCATGATCAGGTTGTTCCTCCTTTGAGTCACTCTGTGCCTGTGCTGGCCTTGTCAATGGTGGGGGGCTGTGTGGCCCTGCCCCATGCTGTTCCTGCTGCAGCTGTTTCCGCAGGATCATATTGTGTAGCATGGCACATACAATGACAATCTGGGTACATGTAGCTGATGAGTACTGCAAGGCTCCACTGGATATGTCCAGGCACTGGAAATATGTCTTGAGCATCCCAAAGACATGCTCTATTATGATTCTGGTCTGTGCATGTGCCTCAATATGGAGTTCTTGTTCAGGTGTGTGTGCATTTCTGATGGGTGTCATCAGCCATGGCTCCAGTGTGTAACCAGCATCCCCCACTAGGTGGCCATATTGGCAAATCTCTGGTACAGCTGCATCATATGCCAGATGTGGGAGTCATGATAACTTCCAGGGCTGCCAGCACACACATTCATTATAATGCCCTGGGCATCACACACGACCTGTCAGTTGATGGAGGGGAAGCCCTTGTGGTTTACGTAGACTCTACCCTGCTCACCAGGTGGTGCTTTGATGTGTATGTGCATGCAGTCTATAGCACCCACTACCTCAGGGTATTCTGCTATTTGGTGGAAGAGACACATATTGCTGGTCAACGCCTCATGGGTGTTGAGGAAATATATGTGCTCACCGGCATGTGCTGACATGGCATCCAGGAACTGGTGGAGTACCCTGTATGCTGATACCTGTGAGATCCCCATGATATCCCCAGTTGGCCTTTGGAAGGTACCTGTGGCTAGTATTCTTAAGCTTGCACATACCTTGGTATCCACTGAGATGGGTTCCCCTCTGTTGGTTCTGTGTGTGAGGCATGGATGGCACAGTTCAACAATTTGCTGTAGGAGGTTGCAATGAGTGTTTCTGGGTATGGATGTGTAGGTGGGTGGGTGAGTGTGTTGTAGTGTCCATAAGAATGTGTGTGGGAACAATTCTATACCTCACAATTTCATCTAAACTAACGAGCAGTGGCTACAATACAGGAAATGGGAACACTAGACACTGGGAACACTTATTAAATACTATATTACGTCACTTAAAAAGTTAATAGAATAACAGATTTTTGCAGCAAGAAACTTCACCTGCAAGAATAGAAGTAGGAGACTCTAATATCAAGTATTACTGACTGACTGCATTCATCTGTGATAGACACACAATAAGAGGCAAAATCATCTGTTAAATCTGGGGCAATTGAGACATATGGGGATGTGTCCATATGTGTGGGAGCACTGGGAGGGTAAATTAGGGGGCTTCCTGTGACAACACGATGCATTGGCTGCCAGCAGTGATTATCACAGTAAAGGGCTTGTTAGTACTTCTGTAATCGTTGAGCAATTCAGAAACATGAAAGTTAGCTAATAATGAGGTCTTTCTTTATTGCAGTTAATGTTGATTTTCACAGTCATAGTCTTTTTTTGCCACAATCTTACTCCTCATAACTGGGCTGTTTATGAATCCTGCCCAAAGTGCTATCAGATGAGTGACAGAAGGGTATTAATACGCATAAGAATATATAGCCAAAGCACAAGAATGTTGTGCTTATTGACATATGACTGCAACACGATTTAATCAGTTGAAACAGGAATTAATGCACCTAGAACTTGTAATCTTTATTTCTCTTTAGGAAGCACAGCAAGGCTCATCTTGACCCCAAATTGTGCTGAGTCATGCAATGGAGATCACTAATGAGTAATGAAGCCAAACCAGTTTATTAGTAGTCAAATTTGCTAGATCATAGCTTCCAGAAAGAATATCTAGAAAAAATGGTATAATAAGGTCTAGAAAAACGTGTAATTAGGACTGTGAATAGTGCAGTATAATATATAGGATTACTAATACAATCGTGAAACTCGCAATCTTTGAAGTCATAATCCCAAAACCATAATATTGAAATACCAATACGCTGAAGATGACAATGTCATAAAATCTTGAATACTGAAACCCCCACCATTGAGAACCTACAAATGACTGCTAACATGAGTCCTGCAGGGGTGCAAATCCAGGAGTTTGATACACTGATCTTCAGCATTTTGATATCAGATTTTGTGGAATCTAATAACAGATTTAAAATTGCTTGTTAGAATATTTATTTATTAATTAATAATTTGTAAGACATCTGGACGTATCACCATAGCATCTCCTCAGTCAGCTGTGACAACCCTGTGCACATCTTTCCAAATCTTTCAAGTAAAACCAAGTTTTGTCCATTAATACTGGTAACAGTATATGAAAACATGACACGTTTACTCTGATACATGCATTTCTTTGAAAATTATCATAGAAGTGAGAGGTTGGCATAATGGTTAAGGTGTTTACCTTGCAACCACAAGTGCAGTGTTTGTCTCTCATGTGGGATAGTTGGCTAGGCTTAAAATAACCCACATGAGCAGCTAGCCTAGTATGATCCTATAAAGTTATCACCATTTTTAAAATATTTTCAGCAGCTAAGAAAATCTTCACTATCTCTTCCAGAGTGGGACTTTCTAAAACTGTCTCAGCTGCAGATTATGCAGGAGATTCAAACACCTGGCTTTGCTACATATGTTTAGTTTCAAGACTAACATTTTAATAAGAAACTGCTGCAAATATTCAGCAAATTTAATAAATCATTATTACTGCTGATAATTAAAACAATACTCTTAGAATTTTTTCTTGTGTGTGTTTGG
>NC_056726.1:582857265-582882265 GCF_019279795.1 Protopterus annectens | reverse complement strand
ATTTATTGCAGGTTAAATGGCACACGAGGATAAAAATCAAGATATATACAAATGAAGAATACTGCAATAGTGTAGTGGGCAGAGCATTCGCCTTACAAGCAATCATTCCTGGTTTGAGTCTCACTCCAGTACATTCCATTTTCCATGTCAAATCACTTTATGAACAATATTTTTTGTTGCATAATCTACTAAATAACATATATTTGTGAACTGGAGTGCCGCATTAAATGCAGATGTGAGGTGTCATTGTCATAATGTTGTAAAATCCACAGATAATCACAACTGCCCCATACAGTATATGTACACATGAATCAGGGATACAAATCGAAGGTACAATGTGTAATGAATGATAAATCCATAGAGATTCCAAATCCACCACCTTCCCAAGAGCTATTTTACAATACTGTCTAAATTAGTGCGGGTGTAAGAGGGAGTAAGCATATTTAAGCAGTAATAAGCGAGTTTAAGCCCATTTGTGCGGGTTTAAGCAATGTGCACACAGGTTAAGCAATATTGAAGCTAACTCTCTGTAAGCATATTTAACCGGAGGTTAGCATTGCTTACATTGTGCAAACCCACGCAAAACCCCTTACAATTGCTTAAAAGTGCCTTAATCACTCTGTATGCAACAGCCGCTGTTTTGGCCAGAAACAAAATAAGCAGCCATTACTAGTCTTGAACTGAGGACCCTGTACACTATAGTCACAGTAGCTAAACACTAAGCCATCACAGCAGTACATAAAATTGAGGTATCACCAAGCAGATCCTCACTATAGGAAAATCAAACTGAACATGTGAAAGGAATCTATATACAGTTTTATGTTGTATAACCTACTACAGAACATAAATATGTGAACTGGAGTACTGCATTAAGCCCAGATGTGAAGTGCCATTGTAATAAAGTGTTGAAATCCCTAATAAACACAAGGACCCCATACAGTGTATGTACACATGAATCATGGATACCAAACACATAAGTAGCATGTAATGAATAGTAAATCAATGCCAAACAGCAAATAGTATGCAAATTAAAAATTAAGCAACACTAAGCATTGCACAGTCCAGCTTACTAGGTGTAAGCAATATGTAGGCCAGCTAAATCAGTTTGTCCATTGGTATACCCCTTTAAGCAATGCCAACCTTAGGTAAGCAGGTTTGCCCATAAATTAGCATTTTCAAAATCGTCCAGTCATGGCAAAGTATGGGAAATCAGCCCTATTTAAACCCAACAGGTGGGAATACATCTCATAGCTGGTTGCAGCTTCCTCCTGTAGGCACTATGACTGGTATGGGAGAGGGTGTGCGCTTTCAGGCACAGCGCTGGGGCATCCAGGAGTTGAGAGCCATGGCAGGACTCCATGTGAAAGACCATGACCAGAGACTGCTGCAGAGCAGTACCAGGGTTCCCAATACAGATGACAGGGGATGTCCCAGCCATGTGTAAGTATCAGTCCACTACATGTTTAATAATTGGCAGCTCATGTATATTATGGATGGGTATGGGTAAATATTCCTATTATGTATTTCACAGTGGCAGATGAGCAGGCTGCGAACCAGGAAGCTCATGTCTGTAGATTGTAGCAGTTGCGATGTGAGGCAGGTTAGTAATACTCTTGCATGTACTGTCATAGGAAATATATCTAAAAGTAGTAGTAAGTTAATTGCCTGTATAAAACCTGTATTGTTTAAGGCATGTACTGCATACACCAGAGAATATGGCAGGAAGAGTCTCATATAGGTTGTATGTAAATAAAAGCATAATAGCCTGACAATAAAGGTCTAACTGTTGGACTGCTTGTGTATACTCTGGTATCATATGGTAATGTAGAGTTGCAATCTCTTAATAGTACTGTAGCATTAAGCACTGTTACCCACACTGTGCTACATAAATAAAATGTGTAGGAATGTCTGTATATGACTGCTGTAATCACAAGAGGTCATATAGTACAACTGAGATAGACTTAGAAAACAATGAAAAGACAGACAACATAATCCAAATACCACACTCAACTGAGATGTGAACTGTTGTATTTTTAGCACACACAGCCATGGTTTGAATCCTGGGAGTGGTAGTAGGCTGTATCCAGAATCATACCCCACAACTGTACAGATATGTCCAGAATGTCCAATAAATTGGTCCATATCTGCTGCCTGTCAGCCTGTCCCCCTGGCAAATCAGTGGGATGATCCCAGACATTTCGGCAGCAAATAAGAAATGCAACTGATTGTCAGACATCTATAAGAACAAACCTATCACTCTAACAACTCCCCAAAATGTTATGAGTGTAATAAGCCAAGTATGTCCCATCTCCACCCCCCCCCCCCCATGTTGTCAAGCTGTGACCAGATTGTGGGCAGTAACAGAGTGAGATGTATGTGCATAATACTAATGTGGAATCTGGTAATATGTGTGGCAACATTCAGGTAGTGCTAACAAACATTGTTCACACAGGTCTGTCAGATATGAAAACTGTGCCTAGGAATAAAAGATTGACATCCTGTACTGGTACTGTTTACTCTGGTATTGTATGGCATTGTTAGTTTTGCAGTTTCTCTGAATAATAAGGTATTACTCATCACTGTCACCCACACTGTGCTACATAATAAAACTGTCTAGGAAATCCTAAGAGTGTTGTAATTACAAGGTCAGATTGTAAAACCACAGGAGAATTATAGACAGAAATCAGAGAAGAGATACACAGCAATATATATATATATATATATATATATATATATATATATATATATATATATATATATATAGCACAGTCAACTGTGATGGACACTGTTTTATTTTTAGCAGACACAGCCATGGTTCGAATCCTGGGAGTGGTAGTAAGCTGTATGCAGAATCATACCCCACAAGTGCACAGAAATGTCCAGAATGCCCAGTTAATTGGCCCATATCTGCCGGCTGTTACCCTGTCCCCCTGGCATATCAGTGTGCTAATCTCTGACATGTAGGCAGCACTTCATGTCATGTAACTGGCTGTCAGGCCTGTACATATTTGGAAAATGTCAATGAAAACAAACCTGTCATTATACAATTCACCAAAGGTTTAAGAGGGCAATAGTCAAAATATGTCCCTGTTCACCTGCATGTGGTCAAGACATGCCCAGAGTGTGTGCAATAAGAGATGGACAGGTATGTGCAAAACATCATCCTGGAATCTGTGAATATGTGTAGAAAGAGTTAGGTAGTGTTAACAAACAATACCTCCACAGGTATACCAGATAAGAGGAGTATACTGCAAGTAAAACTCAGTTCATGTATATAGTTGTCTACATCCATACCACTGTCCAAACTAAGGCCATAGGGTAGTGTACTAATAACTGTAAGGTACAGATCACAGCACTGACTAGGAAAGTAATGAGAACTACAGGAATATACTAGTTGTTAATTGACATCTTTTTCTCCCCCCCCACCATATCTGTAACAATAAACTAAATACACAACTCAATCGGTATGTGCTGCATTAAACCTACTGTTAGGACATATGTCCTATTGTTTGATAAATATTTAAATGTGTTACTATGCATGTGTCATGTTAAAATACTCCCACATTGGTGGCATGCTGCCATCAATGTACCTGCATGCTGTTGTAAGGGCCACTCTGGTTCCGTTTATGCATGTGTTTTGTTTGCTGTGCAACTGTTCCATATCTGGTGTTTTGGGATAATGGGAATATCTATGCATGCTGTTATACCTAATCCTGGAATGTGACTATTACTAACCCAGATATGTTGTAAAATTGAAACACCATAGCACATTTGGGAAGGCCAGTCCCAGCGGACCCACCTGTCCCACCACAGCTGGCTGTGGCTCCGGGCACCACCACGTCTAGGGCACACCCTGGGACCTCCTCATCCGCTGGTCCTGCACCACCTTTGGGTGGAACTGCCTCAGGGGTTAGGGCTCACCCCCCCAGGAGCGGGTGCAGACAGGACACTGTCACCTGTCGCCAGGTCCGGGGTGTGGTGCGTAGCAAGCTCCGCAGGGAGTTTGCAGATCTGCTATGCCAGCTTGAGGGCCATGTGTCACAACTAGAGGGTTGGCCTGGCCCTCTCATTCAGCCCCCAGCACTGACAGTCCATGGGTGGGACTTCAGTCCCACTGTTTCCACTAGGGTGCTTATGGCCTTCTGATTTCCAAACACCCCTTCCCGTCAAGGTGTTTACCCCCCACATGTGTCATATACCCACCCTGTATGCTGTCTTGTCTGTCTTGTCTTTCTTGTCTGTTATCATAACCAACTTACCAACCCAGATATACCTACTATCCCTCCCCAACATCCCACTCTCAACTGAAAAAAAAGGGCAATCTGTTCCCCAAAAAAAATCTCGCCCCATGCATAGCTGTCCATTTTGCACACATGTCCACTGGACACATGTAATCTGGTCTAATTGGCTTCACAACATATTATTGTTTTCCTCACCCCTCTCTCATAGGTATAAGTGTCCAAATCTACCTCCAAATCAGTGTATATGCACAGCTGTTGCTTTAGAAGAAATAGGCAGCTATGGACCTTCCCTACACCTGTCCTGCACATCCCTAGCTATTTTCCCTACTGTCTTTCCCTCTTTGTGCCCCTTTTTCACCACTTTATCAACCCTTTTCCATTTCTTTAAAAAAATTAGAGCAGGGGTAAGCAGGAGTAAGCACTTTTAAGCAGCAGTAAGCAGGTTTAAGCTTGTTTGCAATGCCTACACAGGTTAAGCAATTGAGAAGCTAAATCAGTATAAGAAACTGTAACCGGAAGTTAGCAGTGCTGACATCCATGCAAACCCACGCAAACCAGCTTACAACTGCTTAAAAGTGCCTTAATCACTCTGTATTCAATGGTCCTTATTCTGCCCAGCAACAACATAAACATCCTCAGCAAAGCTCAAACCCAGGACTCTGTACACCATAGCCAAAGTGATTTGCCACTAAGCCATATCAGACATACATAACCCTGATGTTTTCACAAACATATCATCCAGCACAGTCATTCAACAGTACATGAAATATATTTATACATGTAATGTATGTGTGTATATATATATATATATATATATATATATATATATATATATATATATATATATATATATATGGGTCTATATGAGTACATCGACATGTCATAACATCGACATCCACTAGTGCGACACGAAATCACCGACAATTCATGTTAGCGAAACTTGAAATACCCGACATTCATTTATTCGACAAGTGCAAATTAAATATCCGAAAACAGTGTACTATATAATACACTTGCATAATAGTGTCGATCCACCGCATAACTCTAACACAAAACACGTAATATAAACAAGTCCTCACCACGACACTAAATGAATATTAGACATTACAAAATGGACTACTGCCATTTTAAACTGCCTTCCAATACCATTGAAACATACAACATTAGAGGGGTTTTATTTACATTTTAAGTAACCTCGCGATACCTTTCACAAAGTCAACATTAGAGTAGTTTCCCATATTACAGATTAGTTTATCAAATCTGTGCTGATGAAGGAGTAGTTTCCTGCTTTTCGGAGACGATGGGAACCCTGCTCGCCATTTTGCTTCGGTGCAGAGCACATATCACTCTAAGTAACGCGAGTATTTAACTTCTACAGTTCTTCTCTATTTGCTAACTACCTGCACGTGTTTATTCAGTTTTGATTTGTGTAACATAGTTTTATTTAGTGCTGATGGATTTTGCTTGTTTGTCGAACAGGTGAATGTCGATCATTTCAGATTTCGCTAATACCAGTTGTCGGTGATTTCGTTTCGAACTACTGGATGTCGATGTTATGACATGTCGATGTACTCATATATATATATATATATATATATATATATATATATATATATAAAGATGTATATATATATATATATATATATATATATATATATATATATATACATACACATATATAGGCATACATCTATAGATATATATGTCTACATATATATGTGTGTGTATATATATATATATATATATATATATATATATATATATATATATATATATATATATATATATATATATATATATGTGTGTGTGTATATACAGATATATATCTATAGATATAAAAGAGAACATAACACATACATATATGACCAAAGGCACCATTAATGGGGGTGAGGGGGCCCAAGCTAAATATGTCTTGTAAGTATTGATATTACCCCTCCCTCACAGTGAAACAGATCTGCCCTGCAATACAATACCAACTGTTGCAAGTCCCATACCCAGGACCCAACACAACATGGGCACAAGATGTTAACAGTAATCCATCCCACCTGTATGATGTCAGGCTGGTATCAATAACATATGCAGTACAGTCTGGCTACCATAGGGAATGTACAATGTGGAAGCAATAAACTTTCCAAAGATACACACACACACACATATATGCAGATACATATATATATATATATATATATATATATATATATATATATATATATATATATATATATATATATATATATATATATATATATATATATTTATACACATATATAGATATATATGTAACTACATATACACACAGAGAGATGTGTATAGGAAGATACATATTTAGAGGGTGCACACCATACTGAACAGCCAGTATTCCTACAGTTGCCACCTTATCAAATGGACAGTGTATGAGTCACCCATATAAAAGACAATTGTTGCCTGAAACATATACCCACAGAGAAGTCAAAGGATATAACACCACACACAGGTTTGCATACATAAAGTTTTATTTGTATACTATTACAGTTGCATATGCCATGTCATATAGCTGTTTAGACTTTGAAATACATACAAACAGATTAATGCAACTCTCAAACAGATCATTTAATATAGTAATCCGAAAGCATAGCATATGTTGCTGTCCAGGCCAAGGCCTTCAAGTAGTACAACAGTAAAGACAAACTGGGCCACAGGATAACAATCAATCAACAGGAAGTAATGCAGATGTATAGCCCAGCAGTCTCTAACTACACTCTGTACTCAATCTCTAGGGGGAAAAGACTTAAGCTGACACAATAGTATGTATTTGTTACATAACAATGCATAACTGAAAACATCACAATCACACTGACAAACAGAACAGTCTGTATGGCAGTAAGCAGTAGGTCAGCAATGTTCCCGAGGTGAAATGTATGGTAATGTACAGCCATATACCATAAGACAGCTTACTACTGATATCCCTCACATGTTGTAATAGCCTAGGTTATTTATGGTACACATCCTCATAGACTGACTTACAGGGGCATATAACACTGTTACATACACTGACCTCTGGACTGCAGAAGGGCACACATGTTTTGTGCAGATGAAGCCCACATATATATGGACCCTACCCCATAATATGTGGGGTCTACAACAGCACTGGAATGATGGCAGGAATGACAGCATGACATAAACACAGTCCACTACAAAACCTCTTACTGCATGTCATATGGACAAAGCCTGGTATGTAGGTGGAGGACAGAGGCCGGAACACAGGCCCATATGGGAAATAGTGTTGTCATACACTGAGCGAGTTGCTGGTGTTACAGGATAGTCTGCAACATACCCTTAGTCAGGGATATGAAGTCAGAAACACAAATGGATGTAGCCATGTACAGCTAGCACTCAACACACACACACTGCCGGTGATATATCTGACACAAGACCTGTGTGGTGGACAGACAAAACATAACAGGCACACCTCTGGCCATCATGTAGATAGGCCCACAGTTGAGAGCTATGCATACAGACTGCATTCCATGTTAAACTAGTATTTACACACAAACCCTGTAACACTGGTGTTATACAATGCATATAACAACACTACTCACACTTTGTCTGTAGTTCTGGAACCTTATACAAATATGTAGCTGGCCTGAGTCTGCAAGTCCTCTTGTAAGAGGTATTGCTACCTGCTGTCTGTAACACTGCTGCCCACACACAGGAAGGATGTCCACCATACAGGAAAGTTAAAGGGACCATGCCCACATGATGTAGGGATTTATAGTAGCGGGTTGCCATGACAGTGGTAATTGGAAGTACTACACAGCATGCCGCATGCAGGTAGCAAGTGGAGGACACTGACTGGTGCAAAGGCCATCACCTGATCATGTGCATCACCTACAAATTCCATGCTGCAATTTATTCAAAGCAGCTCAATCCATTTACTGGAGAGAGAGTGAGAGAGAGATAGAGAGAGTGAGTGAAACAAACGAAGAAACAAAGAAAGCAAGCCAAAGGCAAAGGAACATAAAAAACAACACTAAACAAAACCTTGCAAGCAACCTATCCAGAACAGACATCATTCCCACAACAGGTATGTGAAGTATATATGCATGTAATTGACTGTAGTACTTGGTCCATAATAATGGGATAGATAATGTGGAATGATGTATATGTACCATCAGGTGTTGTTGTTGTAATGATGTTCAGCTGAACAACTGCTATGGACAATAGAGTCTGTCCCTGTGGTTACTGGACCATACCCATCAACTGTGCAGAGCAGCACTGACTGACAAGATGTAAGCCATCATAGTGTGTGTTGTGTAATGGAAAACATGTATATTACTGTGGCCAACAGCTGGTGGTGGAAGTAATGCCATAATGATGGACACATGAGTTCCAAAGCCCACCATTTGCAGGACACTCAAGTTAACATGAAATGCCATAGGTGTGTAATAGGCAATAACAATACTGAATCTGGTTGTGAAATGTATTTTGTAACCACATGTAGTGGATTCAGCAATAGGTTTTATGAGAAAGTACAAACACGGTGGCAACTATTAGCAAACTTAAAGGTTGAAAGTTCATGGATGCCTAATAAACTTGTTGCTTCATATAGAGTGGGCAGGGATATTAAGAGCTTTTTGGTGAAATCTAGGTTCTGCAGACCCAGTGAGGTCTTATATGAGTCATTAAGAATAAAAGGGACAGTAGGATGTGGCAAATGTAAGGCATGCAAATTTATTGCGCCTTATTTTGGACTTTTAAATGGTCGAAGATTTGAAGTTTGTGGGAATTATAGGTGCGACACTGAGGGCATCATTTATGCCCTCAGATGTCCTTGTAATAAGTTTTATGTGGGTGATTCCAAAAGGGCTTTTAAAATAAGGCTATTAGAACATGTTCATGATATATTAAATAAAAAGGAACAGAGTTCAGCGGCACAACATTTTTTGGAAGCACATGACAGTTCTGTTCATGGTTTACAAGCAACAATTTTAGAAAACGTAGAGTGTGTTTTTTTTGGGGGGGGGTGTCAGCAAGAATAAACTTCTTTATAAAGAAGCAGTGTATATATTAAAGTTTGATACTTTGTTTCCAAAGGGTATGAATGCTGCTTTTAATTGGCATGTATTACTTTAAATGCTTTTTAAGTGTTTTATGGTATTAACTGATGACTTTATTGCCTATGTAGTAGTGTATATAAAACACCAGTAAAATAAAATAAATGCACTGTCCTATCTATATATATATACATATATATATATATATATATATATATATATATATATATATATATATATACACCCCCCCTAATGTTAGGCTGTGTCCATATGTGGCACCTGTCTGTGTTGTAGCAAGGTAGAACAGTGCAGCTGTGCAGGAAGGAGAGTTACAGATTGTGGACCTGATGTCTGAATGTACCCCTTATATATATATATATATATATATATATATATATATATATATATATATACATGTATATATATATATATATATATATATATATATACATATTTATATATATATATATATATATATATATATATATATATATATATATATATACACACACACACACACATATGTATATATGTATTATATATATATATATATATATATATATATATATATATATATATATATATATACACACATGTATGTCTACAGATATACAGACACCTATATGTGTGTGTGTGTATATATATATATATATATATATATATATATATATATATATATATATATATATATATATATATAAACACATATATACAACATAATATATATCTACACATATATAGAGATATATTTATATGTGTATGTCTACATATATACAAACACACACACATATGTATATAAATACATGTCCCCTATATTTGCATCACAGTGCTGCATGCTATGTGTGAGGGAACATCACACATATCAATGCACACATATATATACAGCAGTAAGTGTGTGCAACATGGACGGTTATGTCACATGTGAACCCCTTGTTGGGATCACATTGCCCTTGTCTGTAAAGGTGGGAATGGGAATTTGGGGAAGGATAGTAGGTATATTTGTGGAGGTGGGTTGGGTTGGTTGATAGAGAGGACAGCCTACAGGGGTGGTATATGACACATGTGGTGGGTGAACACCCTGGATGGTGGGTGTCATCTGCGATGTGGAAGCCCCATGAGCCTTCATATGGAAACAATGGGAACAAAGCCCACCATTTGCAGGACACTCAAGTTAACATGAAATGCCATAGGTGTGTAATAGGCAATAACAATACTGAATCTGGTTGTGAAATGTATTTTGTAACCACATGTAATGGATTCAGCAATAGGTTTTATGAGAAAGTACAAACACGGTGGCAACTATTAGCAAACTTAAAGGTTGGAAGTTCATGGATGCCTAATAAACTTGTTGCTTCATATAGAGTGGGCAGGGATATCTACACCCATTGCCAGTCACAACAGCAGCTTCACAGCCCTGAAGGTGCCTGGGCTGGAGGCTGAGCAGGAGGAGCATGTGAACCCTGTGATTGTGTACTGAGGGCCTCAAGGTGCTGTGGCACATCCCCCAAGTCTCCTGATGCAACAGACCCTTGACCTGACTTCGGGTGACATGATCATGTCTGTGTGTGCCCCCAGGGGGGGACACCATCCCTTGAGGTGGTTCCACCTGAAGGTAATGCAGGACCAGTAGATGAGGAGGCCCCAGGGTGGGTCCCATATGTGATGTGGCCTGGTAACATGGCCAGATGAGGTGGGAGAGGTGGTCCTGCTGGCAACTGTTCCCTAAACATGCTATTGTATCACTGTTATAGAACATATGTGGGTAGTAATAGTCTACACAATCCCAGATCATGTCCAAAAGCATGCATAGATATCCCCAATAACACATAACAACAGATGTGCAACAATCACATAGCAAACTGACCACATGCATACATGGAACCATAGTGGCCCTTACAATGGCATGCAGGTGACACTGTCCATAATAGGGCAGCAGTGATAGTGTCCCCACAGGGAATATGGCTATAAACACATAGCACAAAGCGTGGTACAATATGATATATGGTCCCAATGGTAGGTAAGTTGTAGCCATACCTATTGAGTTGTGTGAACAGTTTGTTGTTGTAGATATAGTGGGGGGGGTGACAGATATGTGTATTAAGAACTATGGTAACCTTGCTGTTTGAGTTGCTCAGACCTGTTTCCATCTTTATGTCTTTCAGGCAAGATGTCACGTGGCAGATTACCTGTCTATTCAGTGGACGAAAATGAAGTCATCATCAACCACCTTGTACAGCATTACCAGGTGCTGTTTGGCAGGACAGCCCATGATCAGCAGGAGCTGACCACCCTGTGGAACGATCTAGTCCACAGGGTCAATGATGTTGGTCTGCATAACCATAGTTATGAGCAGGTCCGGCATCATTGCAGTGACCTGCTTCTCAATGCCTGTCGGCAAGCTGCTGCAGTCCAGGGGGAACACCTCTCAATGGGGGGGGGTCATGCCATCCATCCCCCCTGACATGTGTTGAGGAGCTCCTCACCAACCTAGTGGCACCTGTCCGCACACACAACTCACAGAGACCGTAGTGGAGGTGGTTGCTACCCACACACTGGCAGAGGAGTGTGCAGGTAAGGCCACAGGGCACATCAGTAGACCACTGTTGCGTATCCATTCACATCTGTACAGGTAGATCATGCATATGTGAGATGACATATATATTGTCTGTTGCTACGTAGTAGTAATAAACAGATGTGCATAAGGTGTAGTATTGTGAACTTGTACTGTTGTACTGTAATGCTGCTCCCACCTTATACCAATGCCACAGCTGTGGCTACTGACATCACATCTCTCACACTCTTATGTAGGTCCCTCTGGTTACCACCAAGGCAGCATCCTGTAGCGGGTGAGTATGGTTTATGTTCATGCTTGCCAATACACCAGTCATGTAATGGCTATAGTATATTCCATGGACACATGTAACACACCTACCTATAATGCATGCCATACATGTTAATGTATTGTTGCTGTTAACTGCTTTGCATCACAGTGGTGACCATGATGGTGTATCTGAAGGGTATGTCAGACACCTGCGATATAACTAACATCCTGTCATTGCAAAATGTGTCCACAGGGTTGAACATAATGGTAGGACAAATGACCTACAGTAGGGATATGTGTAAAACATCACCCTTATACAGTGCCACAACAGTGTATATACCAGTATTACAATGGCAACTGTTATAGATCTACACTATGGCATATCATAATACTGCGGCCCACAAACCTTAAGACCTGCAATGTGGTCTCAACATGAGCAATGAGTGTGTAATATGGAATCATAGGTTAGGACAGCAAATATGGGGAATACATACCTTCACAAACACTGGAAACATGTGTGTGAACACACTCCAGATAAAATATAATGGAAGCAGCTGTTGAGGTACTGACTGCATGCATTTGTCATGGAAATGCACCTTTCAGAAAGTACACGTCCCCAGTGTCACACCACATATCGGTCTGCTGTCCAAGACATTTGGCCATCAAATGTGCACACTTACCTGCAACAGAGGCAACCATGGCTTGAACATATCTTACATGACATGGCATGGGCCCCATACCCAACAGGTAGCACCCATGAGCTGGACATGTAGCCATACCTCACCATTGCATATACCATGGCAAACAGTGCAGACAGTCATTTATTTGGCAAGGATGTATGGGACAGGTATGATTTAGGAAATAAACAGATGGCCATCGAAGACAGATGATGTCACATGTAGTAAACTGGTCATGCTGGCTGCCTAGTAACATGCCACAACACTGTGGGGGTTGCAGGAATGTCTAGCAAGTACAGGCTGAGGAGCACTTGTGTCAGCAATTGCCTGGACTCTGCAAGAGTGTGGCATATGGGTTAGGGTAATCAGATATGACAGTTGTACCACAGGAAACATCAGCCAGGCCTCTCTACAGGTAGTGTATGCATAACAGAAGAGATCCCCAAAAGTCATGTATTGCAATGTGTACTGGTGTAACATGACCACATTGGAAACCTACAGACAGTACCATATAAGATACATGTGCTGCACTGCCAATGCCTCACCCCACCCCAGGCCCACCATCACCATCTGTACTGTGCTGGTGCCAGTGTACACCTGTATGTTTGCCATTCATTAGCTGGGACTAGCCTGTTACATGTGGTGTTCAGTGTTTGGGACACAGCAAACTGACACACATGTGTAGGCCATTGTGGTCAAGCATCTGCAAAAAGACTGAAGTTGGGGAGGGGGTGTCATCACGACACACCAGTGCAATGCAGCAGGGATCCTAAGGATGCTACAAATGGCTGTATCTGCACACAGTCAGGTTCAGGAACTGTGGCAGGCATAACCCTGACTCCACAGCAATAGTGACGGAAGTGTGTAAACTCCAAGGGATGTGCACATGAGTTGACCTTGCAATCATGCAGAGTTAGGGGATATGTGTAGGGCAGACTGACCATATACTGGCAAATGCAGATGGCCCATGCTAGTGTACCCCTGCCAGGAATAGTGACTGCTGTAGCACACATAATAGTAGGTGCAACAAATCATCATGATAAGGGCATGCACACATATGCACCCACAAAGTGTATGCATCACGGTCAGCATCAGCACAACTAACACATTTGTTAGACACTGCATTTGAAAGTACAGGACATATGTCACATATCAGGCTCATGTAATGTTAACATATGCAGTGATGTGGTCCCATGGCATATCAAGGAAGAGGGTGGCATATCAATAAGGGTGTGTACACTCCCCCATAGCCACGGCAAGGTTTGACGGTTGTAATAGTATCATATTGGTCATACATGCACCTCTGATGTTGACATCTGTAAATTAGACATCAGGCATTCACAAATGATATCTGTCCACATATCATCCTAGGTAGGTGTTGGAAAAATACATAGGGGCTGTGAGCATTAGAGCAGACATAACTGACACAGTAATACACATTCAGCAATGGTCTGTACACCTGTAAGGTATGGTACACAGTACATGGCAGGGTGCAGAACAGGTGTACAGCAATACTGTGTACATGGGTGCAGTGTTTTCTAGGGGAAGGGGCATCACCTACTAACACAGCCCATGCATCACACACATGTATACTGTTGCTAGCATGGATTGACTATAACTGCACTGCATGCTGTTGAGTACCATATTTTATGCATGTTGACAGATGGGTAATGTGAGGTCTGTGTGTACTATCTTTGTGCAACCTCACCTGTAGGTGTGTGTGTGGGGGGGGAGTTATTTTGTCTGTAAGTGCAATCTGGTGGAGTGGAGGGGGGTTGGTGTATGTAGGACCTGTGTGTGCATGTGTGTGTGTGTGTTTGTGTGGGTGTCCATGTATGCACATGTGTGATTGGGGGGTTGTTCATATGTCAGAACTTCCCTTTAGAATCGTGCAGTACATGGTCATGGACTGACACATGAGACACCAGGAATACTTGTCTAGTATGTAATCTCAGGACAGCTGATAGTATAATAAGGTCTGTAGCATGGAACATACATTGGGAGGGACACTAGACACCAGATATACTGTTAAAAGTGCAATCAGCAGAAAGGTGAATGACTACCCACGTATGCAGCACTACAGATGCATCGGGGAATTACTAGACAACACCAGGCAGTGTATCCATATATTACTGTTGTCCACATAATAAGTTGATTGAGCAGCAGATCTTGCATCTACTGAGCAATAGTTACGTATGACACTCCAGTGCATGACATAATTGAGTGAACGTAGTAGCCCCTAACATATGGGGCCATGCTCACGATGTCCGGACAAACCCAGGATTTACACCGGATGACAGCAGTGAGGCCTTGTAAAACCTACTCCGATCAAGTCAAAGAAGTAATGGAGTAACAGGTCATGTGTTGTGATCACTTGTCTAGGCATTTAGAAGAATGATACATTAATGAGTGGTATTAATGTGTGTATGTTACCAAGTGTGATGCAGGATGGGGAACTTACATGAAGAAACTTGGGACTGTCTGGAAACTCAGGGACAGGTAGGTATTATGGTGGAATTTCAGTGTGTGTGTGTGTGTGTGTGTGTGTGTGTGTGTGTGTGTGTATGCCTGTGTATGTGTGTGTGTATATGCCTGCGTATGTGTGTGTGTATATGTGTGTACTGTTATGCAATGCTGTACAGGTCTTAAAGTGCATTTCTTGTTTTCCCCTCACAGATAGCGAGGTGAGTCAGCATCCCTCCTGCATGCAATCTGATGTTGGTGTCCATACAGACACCAAAAATGATGATAGGACTGTTGAAGCACAGGCGGGGTTTTCAGAGGCCGAAACTGCACCATCGTTTGACATCCCCCTGTTATCCACCCCAACCCCGCACACAGTCACAGTGCCTATAGATACCCCATCACCAGTGGCCAAAGCAGAGGGACAGTTGGTGGTTGGTGGCAGTGCACAGGAGAGTGTGGCATCTATGCTTGCTGTGTCTGGACACAGCAGACATAGCCAGATGTCCGGCAGGGCACCACATAGGCAGATGTACTGGGGTGCTCGTGGGAGGGCTGCTGGTCATGCCCCTGGCAGAAGTGCCACAATGGTACCACCAAACGCATGTTTCAGACTGTCATGTGGGCGCAGGCACATATGGAAATGTACACCAGACAGGGTCTGAGGCTGCAGAGGGCTGCTTTTTCATCTATAAGTGACAACAACCATGAACTTGCAGGTGCCCTCTGTGATTATACTGAGGTCATGGATAGACGGTTGGGTGAGATGGTGGGCCTCATTGACTGTGGATTGCCCATGCTAGAACATGTGGTGGGAGTGGGGCAATGGCCACTTGGATGTAGGCCAGCAACACCAACATCTGGCGGTCGACGGGGACGTGCAAGGACATCAAGCCACTCCTGTAGTGGCAGTACCAGCCCCAGCACTGCAGTGGGGGCACTGTCCACATCACACCACAGCAGGCCAAGTGCACGTGGCCCTGGCCAGTCCCAGGAGGGACTTGATTCCAGTGGACATATGTCATCATCAGGGGAGAGTAGCATATCGGGGCCTGTACCTGGACATGCCTATGGAACCCCTGGCAGGCACAATCAGTGTGTCCATGGCCGGAGGTGTTGAACTGTACACCCTACCTGGTATGGTCTGCAGCTGTCCAAGAAACACATGTATAGGGTGGCCACATGGCAGAACTGTGTGCATGCATACCCACACACTATACAAACACACCTAGGGCAACCCCATACCTACACACACCACATCACCACACCCATATCAGCAAATTACACCCCTCATTCACACACAAGGGGTCAAACGTATGGCCCACCCTAGGTCTCTGGCAAACCAACAACACACCCTGTGCATATGATGATGCCCTGTACATGTCAGAAGGAGGATGGTCTGCTGTCATATCTCACAAGGGGTATGGCACTGTGGTGACACCATGGCTGTGCCATATCCTGGGTACAGTTGAACACATGTCACAGGTCTGTATAACAGTTACTAACTGTGCCACATGGTTGGGTGACCCCCTGAGACATGTATAATCAGCAACCTGAAGTAGATCCCTCCACATACAAGCACACTCTTACTTGGCAACACTGGGACTAGCCCCCTACCTAGGTATGTAGTGCTACTGATGTGTATGGCTTTCACTGCACACACCACACAGCATTTAGGATGAGGTGTGTTCCAAGTTACCTGTTACATGCAGAACATCCACAGGCATGGTAATGGGGGATGTAATGATTGTATATGGACAATACATAGTGTGACATACCATCATATACACATTAACAGACACATAACAGGCAGACACACATCCGAGAAACATGGGCCTATCAGTGCTAACTAACTTGTCATTGTGTCCAAAGTGTTACAGGTAGTCTCCACACAGCACATGCATAACTGGGTTGGATTGTGCTATCAGTTACCTGTATAGTTGATGGTGACAGTGGTCACCATACAGTGGTACATGGGACATGTACCAGGGGTACCATGGTGTAATGACAGTGTACACAGCACCCACACCCCACTGTGGATATTGTACACAGTGGAACCCATGATGACACTGACATATCCACCATCACACATTGACCAGGACTGTGATACAACCCATTGTTCAGCCCAACAGTAATACTACAGGGATATGCATGTAATGCACATGCCACAGGCATAGTAGGGTGATGCATTGTCATGCCTCTCCTATGGGCAGCAACATCACTATCCGTAATATTGTGTGGCAATGCATACTGCAATAGGAGTATGTGGCCTCAAAATGCTATACTCTACAGATATACACACATGCACACATACACACACTTGCCAGAACTCAGTGGGTATCCCATGCCTATCAACCCATTTGTACAACAGTGTTGTTATGGTACTGCAAAGCTCAGGTAGCTTTTAGGGAGATGAGCGTAACAGGGTACATGTAATGTCCGGTACAGCAGCAGCCACATCTAACTATGGCAATGGATGTTGCAGTGGGTGTGAAGGCCTTCGTGGTATTCCCAACTACAGGTGTACTAACACACAGACACTGATATCCTCAGTAATGCACATGTACACATTCGTCAGAACTGGGGTGCATCTCTGCAGGTGGTCATAGGTGTATACCTGGCTATTGTCCATGGAAAGATGGGAAGTGTAGGGGATGTGTGTACAGTGGTATTATGCCACCTGCCATGTGCCAGCAGGCAATAGATCTACAGACACCACTGTGGTGACCCTCAGGGTGAGAGTGACATGCATCAGCCAATCCTCTGGGTGCCTCCTGCAAATGGCCAGTGAGGTGATCCAGTTGACCTGTATGCAACATGTATTACAAAACATGGTTAGTGTCTGTGTTGGAGACCTGTATCCAAGCATGTTCTGTTGACTGTGGTAGTGTAGTAGAGGTACCCATGGCATGTGGTATGTACAGGGTGTTGTGTCCTATCTGTGCCATTTATAACACAGCTTGGCAGACATGTCAGTGTCAGTCAAGCATAGGTTGCCTGTACAGATCCAAGCTGAATACCTGCCATCTGCACATCTGTACAGGAACTGACAGACATCAGCTTGCCAACTAGCTATGCAGTAGGATGAATGTGTCGACAGATAGATGTCTGACACCAATATGTATCCCATTACTACATGTTACTCACTGACATGTGCTATACAGACAGTAATCTACAGTTAATTTCCACATGTCAGATCATTATCAAGTAGGAGATATATACAGTGACACAGCTCACACACCAGGAACAAGACAGTGAGGACTCAGAGTCCATCTATGCATGCAGGGGTGCTTGTTGCCAGTACTGCAATTAGCAATCTACTCTTACTTGGGAAAGCACTGTCAACAGTAGTAATGGCATGATGCACTACATACCAGTGTGACGGCACATAACCTGGGATACTACCCTTGTATGTAACACATTCACATGGATGAGTGTTGTACAGGTCTTATATACTCAAGTGTCCCAGACAGGAGACTCACACCCCTTGCTACTGTAATGACAGCACATAGACGCATGTTATGTACATGGCATTACATACACTTATTACAGATGCCATTACCCTGCTATGTTATCAGACTGGGATGTGAGCACTGGTTACCAGGGCGGAGCCATGCTTAGCAGGTTTCAGCATTGCTGCAATATTACAGCTAAGCACATTTGCGCACTGGTAGGTGAAGCCTACACTGTGTGCTTCACGTTTATCCATACATTAGCACTGCTTAGCTTTGTGCAAACCCACACAGACTTGCACAAAACTGTCTTAACCACTCTGTATCCAACAGCCCTTGTCCTACCCAGCAACAAAATAGACAGCCCTTGCAGGTCTTGAACCCAAAACCCTGTAAACTATAGTCACAACAGTTAACCACTACACCATGACAGCTGTGAAGACAGTTGTTGTATTTCCAATACATCTGTCAGTAGAATATTTAATAGTACTGAGCAATCACTGTGACTTCTACAATTGTATAGTATGTTAGTGATATTACTGTTGCATCACATATGTTGTTATATCTAAATATACACATATCAGATACATATGGTATAATACATCTAGGAAGGTATACACAACAGTTATGTTTACACATGACAAGGATATGGATATATACATATACATATGTAGATATATGTCTACATGTACATACACATATATATTCATATATATGTATTTATACACATCTGTATAGTGCATCACATATATAGCCATTGATAGAACTCTCTGTATATATATATATATATATATATACATATATATATATATATATATACAGATGTACCAATTTATGTTGGTATATATGTAAATATCTATAACTATATGTGCATATATATCTATACAGATATATATATTTATGTTTATATATATAGATATCTATAACTATATGTGCATATATATCTATATATCTGTACATGTGTAGACATATATAGATGTGTATATGTATATATATGTGTTTGATATGTATATATATATATATATATATATATATATATATATATATATATATATATATATATATATATATATGTGTGTGTGTGTGTGTATGTAGATATGTATATGTCTATATATATATATATATATCTATATATATATATGGATCTATCTTACTACGTCGACAAGTCAGAACGCCGTAACGAGAACAACCGACGCCAGAAGATCGAAAACGGAGAAGACCGACGGATCAAAACCCGGCTGAGAACATCGGCATGGGAAAAGGCTGTGTGTATGCGTAGTGACGGACGTTAGGTGCGAAAAGTAAGGTAAGTAAGTGTGCCACTGTGATAGTTTGTGGGTTAGGGCGGTTATGAGTTAGGTTAGGGCACGGCTAGGTAAGTGTGCTACTGTGATAGTTTGTGGGCTAGTGCCGGGTTAAGAGAGCTAGGGTTAGGGAGAGAGCTAAGTAAGTGTGCTACTGTGATAGTTAGTGGGTTAGGGGCTGTAGCACACATAATAGTAGGTGCAACAAATCATCATGATAAGGGCATGCACACATATGCACCCACAAAGTGTATGCATCACGGTCAGCATCAGCACAACTAACACATTTGTTAGACACTGCATTTGAAAGTACAGGACATATGTCACATATCAGGCTCATGTAATGTTAACATATGCAGTGATGTATGGCATATCAAGGAAGAGGGTGGCATATCAATAAGGGTGTGTACACTAGGTTTGACGGTTGTAATAGTATCGTATTGGTCATACATGCACCTCTGATGTTGACATCTGTAAATTAGACATCAGGCATTCACAAATGATATCTGTCCACATATCATCCTAGGTAGGTGTCGGAAAAATACATAGGGGCTGTGAGCATTAGAGCAGACATAACTGACACAGTAATACACATTCAGCAATGGTCTGTACACCTGTGAGCTATGGTACACAGTACATGGCAGGGTGCAGAACAGGTGCACAGCAATACTGTGTACATGGGTGCAGTGTTTTCTAGGGGAAGGGGCATCACCTACTAACACAGCCCATGCATCACACACATGTATACTGTTGCTAGCATGGATTGACTATAACTGCACTGCATGCTGTTGAGTACCATATTTTATGCATGTTGACAGATGGGTAATGTGAGGTCTGTGTGTACTATCTTTGTGCAACCTCACCTGTAGGTGTGTGTGTGGGGGGGAGTTATTTTGTCTGTAAGTGCAATCTGGTGGAGTGGAGGGGGGTTGGTGTATGTAGGACCTGTGTGTGCATGTGTGTGTGTGTTTGTGTGGGTGTCCATGTATGCACATGTGTGATTGGGGGGTTGTTCATATGTCAGAACTTCCCTTTAGAATCGTGCAGTACATGGTCATGGACTGACACATGAGACACCAGGAATACTTGTCTAGTATGTAATCTCAGGACAGCTGATAGTATAATAAGGTCTGTAGCATGGAACATACATTGGGAGGGACACTAGACACCAGGTATACTGTTAAAAGTGCAATCAGCAGAAAGGTGAATGACTCGATGCAGCACTACAGATGCATCGGGGAATTAGTAGACAACACCAGGCAGTGTATCCATATATTACTGTTGTCCACATATTAAGTTGATTGAGCAGCAGATCTTGCATCTACTGACCCTAACATAAATGGGGCCATGCTCACGATGTCCGGACAAACCCAGGATTTACGGATGACAGCAGTGAGGCCTTGTCCATCAAGTCAAAGAAGTAATGGAGTAACAGGTCATGTGTTGTGATCACTTGTCTAGGCATTTAGAAGAATGATACATTAATGAGTGGTATTAATGAGTGTATGTTACCAAGTGTGATGCAGGATGGGGAACTTACATGAAGAAACTTGGGACTGTCTGGAAACTCAGGGACAGGTAGGTATTATGGTGGAATTTCAGTGTGTGTGCGCATGTGTGTGTGTGTGTGTGTGTGTGTGTGTGTGTGTGTGTGTGTGTGTATGCCTGTGTATGTGTGTGTGTATATGCCTGTGTATGTGTGTGTGTATATGTGTGTACTGTTATGCAATGCTGTACAGGTCTTAAAGTGCATTTCTTGTTTTCCCCTCACAGATAGCGAGGTGAGTCAGCATCCCTCCTGCATGCAATCTGATGTTGGTGTCCATACAGACACCAAAAATGATGATAGGACTGTTGAAGCACAGGTGGGGTTTTCAGAGGCCGAAACTGCACCATCGTTTGACATCCCCCTGTTATCCACCCCAACCCCGCACACAGTCACAGTGCCTATAGATACCCCATCACCAGTGGCCATAGCAGAGGGACAGTTGGCGGTTGGTGGCAGTGCACAGGAGAGTGTGGTATCTATGCCTGCTGTGTCTGGACACAGCAGACATAGCCAGATGTCCCGCAGGGCACCACATAGGCAGATGTACTGGGGTGCTCGTGGGAGGGCTGCTGGTCATGCCCCTGGCAGAAGTGCCACAATGGTACCACCAAACGCATGTTTCAGACTGTCATGTGGGCATAGGCACATATGGAAATGTACACCAGACAGGGTCTGAGGCTGCAGAGGGCTGCTTTTTCATCTATAAGTGACAACAACCATGAACTTGCAGGTGCCCTCTGTGATTATACTGAGGTCATGGATAGACGGTTGGGTGAGATGGTGGGCCTCATTGACTGTGGATTGCCCATGCTAGAACATGTGGTGGGAGTGGGGCAATGGCCACTTGGATGTAGGCCAGCAGCACCAACATCTGGCGGTCGACGGGGACGTGCAAGGACATCAAGCCACTCCTGTAGTGGCAGTACCAGCCCCAGCACTGCAGTGGGGGCACTGTCCACATCACACCACAGCAGGCCAAGTGCACGTGGCCCTGGCCAGTCCCAGGAGGGACTTGGTTCCAGTGGACATATGTCATCATCAGGGGAGAGTAGCATATCGGGGCCTGTACCTGGACATGCCTATGGAACCCCTGGCAGGCACAGTCAGTGTGTCCATGGCCGGAGGTGGTGAACTGCACACCCTTCCTGGTATGGTCTGCAGCTGTCCAAGAAACACATGTATAGGGCGGCCACATGGCAGAACTGTGTGCATGCATACCCACACACTATACAAACACACCTAGGGCAACCCCATACCTACACACAACACATCACCACACCCATATCAGCAAATTACACCCCTCATTCACACACAAGGGGTCAAACGTATGGCCCACCCTAGGTCTCTGGCAAACCAACAACACACCCTGTGCATATGATGATGCCCTGTACATGTCAGAAGGAGGATGGTCTGCTGTCATATCTCACAAGGGGTATGGCACTGTGGTGACACCATGGCTGTGCCATATCCTGGGTACAGTTGAACACATGTCACAGGTCTGTATAACAGTTACTAACTGTGCCACATGGTTGGGTGACCCCCTGAGACATGTATAATCAGCAACCTGAAGTAGATCCCTCCACATACAAGCACACTCTTACTTGGCAACACTGGGACTAGCCCCCTACCTAGGTATGTAGTGCTACTGATGTGTATGGCTTTCACTGCACACACCACACAGCATTTAGGATGAGGTGTGTTCCAAGTTACATGTTACATGCAGAACATCCACAGGCATGGTAATGGGGGATGTAATGATTGTATATGGACAATACATAGTGTGACATACCATCATATACACATTAACAGACACATAACAGGCAGACACACATCCGAGAAACATGGGCCTATCAGTGCTAACTAACTTGTCATTGTGTCCAAAGTGTTACAGGTAGGCTCCACACAGCACATGCATAACTGGGTTGGATTGTGTTATCAGTTACCTGTATAGTTGATGGTGACAGTGGACACCATACAGTGGTACATGGGACATGTACCAGGGGTACCATGGTGTAATGACAGTGTACACAGCACCCACACCCCACTGTGGATATTGTACACAGTGGAACCCATGATGACACTGACATATCCACCATCACACATTGACCAGGACTGTGATACAAACCATTGTTCAGCCCAACAGTAATACTACAGGGATATGCATGTAATGCACATGCCACAGGCATAGTAGGGTGATGCATTGTCATGCCTCTCCTATGGGCAGCAACATCACTATCCGTAATATTGTGTGGCAATGCATACTGTAATAGGAGTATGTGGCCTCAAAATGCTATACTCTACAGATATACACACATGCACACATACACACACTTGCCAGAACTCAGTGGGTATCCCATGCCTATCAACCCATTTGTACAACAGTGTTGTTATGGTACTGCAAAGCTCAGGTAGCTTTTAGGGAGAGGAGCATAACAGGGTACATGTAATGTCCGGTACAGCAGCAGCCACATCTAACTATGGCAATGGATGTTGCAGTGGGTGTGAAGGCCTTCGTGGTATTCCCAACTACAGGTGTACTAACACACAGACACTGATATCCTCAGTAATGCACACGTACACATTCGTCAGAACTGGGGTGCATCGCTGCAGGTGGTCATAGGTGTATACCTGGTTATTGTCCATGGAGAGATGGGAAGTGTAGGGGATGTGTGTACAGTGGTATTATGCCACCTGCCATGTGCCAGCAGGCAATAGATCTACAGACACCACTGTGGTGACCCTCAGGGTGAGAGTGACATGCATCAGCCAATCCTCTGGGTGCCTCCTGCAAATGGCCAGTGAGGTGATCCAGTTGACCTGTATGCAACATGTATTACAAAACATGGTTAGTGTCTGTGTTGGAGACCTGTATCCAAGCATGTTCTGTTGACTGTGGTAGTGTAGTAGAGGTACCCATGGCATGTGGTATGTACAGGGTGTTGTGTCCTATCTGTGCCATTTATAACACAGCTTGGCAGACATGTCAGTGTCAGTCAAGCATAGGTTGCCTGTACAGATCCAAGCTGAATACCTGCCATCTGCACATCTGTACAGGAACTGACAAACATCAGCTTGCCAACTAGCTATGCAGTAGGATGAATGTGTCGACAGATAGATGTCTGACACCAATATGTATCCCATTACTACATGTTGGCCGCCCTCACTGACATGTGCTATACAGACAGTAATCTACAGTTAATTTCCACATGTCAGATCATTATCAAGTAGGAGATATATACAGTGACACAGCTCACACACCAGGAACAAGACAGTGAGGACTCAGAGTCCATCTATGCATGCAGGGGTGCTTGTTGCCAGTACTACAATTAGCAATCTACTCTTACTTGGGAAAGCACTGTCAACAGTAGTAATGGCATGATGCACTACATACCAGTGTGACGGCACATAACCTGGGATACTACCCTTATATGTAACACATTCACATGGATGAGTGTTGTAC